>NC_134699.1:9589281-9599281 GCF_050947455.1 Rhinoderma darwinii | reverse complement strand
ATACAAGAATATAACTACTATAATACTGCTCCTATATACAATATAACTACTATAATACTGCCCCTCTATACAAGAATATAACTACTATAATACTGCTCCTATATACAAGAATATAACTACTATAATACTGCTCCTATATACAAGAATATAACTACTATAATACTGCCCCCTATATACAATATAAGTAGTACAATACTGCCTCTATTTAGAAGAATACAGCTAATATAGTGCTACTCCCTATGGACAGGAATATTAATGTAAAAAGCTAGGAAATGTTTATACCCCCGGTTACAATTTATTCATATGTTGCAGGTGAATATGTTCCATATTTCAATTTTACCTAAACGATTGTCTCCACTTTTCACATTCTATAATAAACTCTTTTACTGATGGGAAGTAAATCATTGCAGCCCCATGAAAAGATAAAACATATTAACATGAAATTAATTTGTGTGCCACTATTTTTAATCTGATCCCATTTTATTCCTATTTTCTTTGATGTACATTTTTATAAATGATGCCTGGAAAATGAGCCGTGGAGTCAGATCGGGTCTTGATGATCTATGACTTAGAAACTGGCTATGAGACTGTGAATGCATCTAGATGACAGTTGTTACCTGGTTCCTATGTCCTTGGTAAAAGTCGTCTGAAGGCGTAAACTCTAATGACATTAATAGAACGTCACATCACGTGGTGCACGGTTTATATAAGCGTTCTTTACAATGTAGTTAAATGGCTGAACAGCGCTGGAACTTTATACTTGGCAACCAAACAAATGCCTCACAGGGATATCCATCTAAACAGGATGAGGAATGGGGCTGACTGCAAAACCACATATTCAGCTATAACAAGCCGGCCGGGCCACCTTAACATGCACTAGACCGTATCGTCATCTGTCACTGAATGGAACATTGAAACCCCTGGCAGCAAAATTACAATGCCAAGGGTTATTTTTACCTTTCATCCCTACTTCGTCGATCTGCAACCCTAATGAAATAGCTGGGGAGGAAGTTCTGGCCAAATAATTTTTTTTAGGGTCATGGCTAAACATAGGTACAAACCCATGGATGTTTCTATTGGGTGTGTGGAGGTAGAAGTCGTACCAGGGCGCTGGTGCTAGAGGGGGCCCTATTGTACTTGAACTTGTGCACAAAATTTGCCCTGTGGTATTGACTGTGCTCAGCAAGGGGCTAATATATTGAGTAATTGATTATTGAGACTTCTCTTTGGGGGTACTGAGGAGATCCGGCTAGTAGGGAATGTTATGGGCAGTGCTCCCTGGGAAAAGGATGATGGGCGTCTCTGGTTCGGCTTTAAATCCAAGTCATGTTTCAAGGCTCAAAAAAGGGTTGGATGTTAACTTCCCGGGTATTCACCTATAGGTGGCACTATAGTTTTCTTCCTTCTGGAGGATAGTTTTTGCATTATTGAGACTGAAAGGGACTGTCCAAAAACAGTGCCACACCTGTCCACAAGTTGTGTGTGGTATTACAGCTCAGCCACATTCATTTCAACAATACCAGACACGACCCATGGACAGGTGTGGATCGGTTTAAGAATTAGCCATGTAAGGCCTCATGACCGTAGACCTCGTCCGTACTTATGGACCGTAATTACAGACCCACTCATTTCTATGGCCAACGGACTCCTTCCCATATATTTACGGGAAGGTGTCCATGCCGTAAAAACCGTCCGTAAAAAAATAGGACGTCCTATTTTTTTATTTTACAGACTGTGCTCCCATACTTTATAACGGGAGCACGGTACGCAAATGCGGATGACTCTCCGCAGCCATTCACGGCCTGCCGTGCCTGTAATCACAGACCATGATTATGGGTACAGTCGTGTGCATGGGGCCTTATTCTAACCATCAGCAAAAACATGCTTAGAATTGCCCATTAAGATTTAATCTGGTTACAGATGGCTGCAGTATGATCGCAAAACCCAAACCCCACGTGACTCTACTGGACTGAACTTGGATTACCATAGGGTTTTACGGGCCATAATACAGATGTTAAAATGTTTGCGTGTTACGGCCGTCTGAAACATGACCAATGGCTATTCATTAATAGTTAATAATAAACCGGTAACAGAGGGTTCTGCTCCTGTGACCTCAGCAACCAGCTGTAATCTGCAGGAGAACCCAGAAAGAAGAGTTACATTTTCCTGTAGCGCCCCAACAGGGGAAATTAAGCATTACAAGTTGCTTTTTGAATCAATAGACTGGGTGTGTAATACACAGACGTCCTGGATCCTTTAAAGACAGAGGCACTTTGTAGCCGCTTTCCACTCTAAATCCTGAACAAGAAAATCCTGTAAATTAACTCAGAATCCCTTTTTAGCATTTTTGAAAATTCTATTTCTAATTCAAACAACCCCTTTAAGGGTTATTATGCCCATAAGATTCCAGGATATTATTTTCTAAAATGTATCAGACATACAAGAGGATCTTAGTTGAGATCCCCATTGATGTCCTAAGTGACAGGTTCCATGTGCACTTTCAGCAGAGACATGGCCACCTCTCTATTGAAATCAATGGGTTTCGGACTCCCACCGATGTGATCATATGACACCTCTGATTGATGATCCGGACATAGTAATGCCTCTTTGATTGAATTTTATTGAAGTCATTTATACTTGATCCTCTGGATAAACCAGGTTTGACAAAAGGTTCTTTTTGATTAAAAAAATGTTTATAATTCTTTCTGCCCCCCCTTCCATTTTTGTTTTTGAACTATCTTTTTAAAAAGAAAAACAAACACACAAAAAAAGGATAACAACGTAGTAAACCAACATTTATTACCGATTTGATATCCTCTTTAAATTTGTAGGAAGCAAAAAATAAAAAATGTAAAAAAAATTAATAAAAATAAAACTTGCTGGGCTTGTGCCACACAGATCAAGAACGTTCTGTACCTTCCGCAGCATTTTCCAATCTAGATTTATTGTCCGTGTACCAGGAAGTTCTGTAATTTTTCTTAAACAGTAATATATTCACCTGCCAAGGATTTTGCGGAGAGTTTATTTTTTAGCCCCCCTCCCATTAACTTTATTTGGTCAGGTTAGAGATTTATCACTATGGAAACATTTAGTGAATTATGTTAAAGGTTAAGTGCTGTGTGTATTTGTGGAGATATATTTGTTGCCTGTGTAAAAAGACTTGTTACGTACTCAGCCCTCGGCACGTGAGGACTGTTTGAATGCGACTTTGGCAGAACGGTTGTATGGATTATTTTGTTTTTTGGATTGCTTAATTTTTCTGATTAGTATTATTATTTCGTTTGCATGTTCGAAAAGAAAATGTTAAGATGTCTTATGGTGGAGAGCTTATCTAATCTTTTTATTTGTGCCTATTTATAGTATATAACAAAAAGCCCTGGTGGTGAGGAGGAACGGGCGGGGGGGGGGGGGGGGGGGGTTGGGAACCCTTTTCTCACAATCGGTGGGAGCCCCAGCGATTATCAGACGCTTATCACCTATACTGTGGATAGGGGATATTTGTCGATACTGGGACAACCACTTTGAGGTTTCTAATTTCTCAGAACTTCTTGAGAAGGTATCCCTAAGCCCTCATCCTCATGGTCCTTGATTACGGCACGAACGGCCTGAGGAAGGTCATCCGTGGGCTGTCCGCGATCACGGACGGTGCACACACAAGATGTGCATTGACTTTAAGGAGCCTAGACTGTAAATGTAGCCCGTGTGCATTGGCCCATAGGATAGAATGCGTCCTATACTATCCAAAATTGCGGATAGTATGCGGTCGTGTGCATGAGGCCTTAGGAGAATGGATTAGGGAAGCAGATCTCACCAAGTGGCACACAAGATAAACCATAGAGGCAGTCGATACAATTGTTATTCGGGCACAAAGGATGCCAGTACAGTGCCAGTTAAGATAGCCTACTCTTCCTAGCCTGCTCCTTATTTTTGCTGTAATCTCTGTTCTGCCCTACTGTCAGTGTCTTTGAGGTCTCTAAAGATATTATGTGGATTGTCGGCACTGCGTGGGTGGTGTAACACTAGCCTGCTAACTGCTCCTCCCCTGTCCACGCCCCTGAGCAATAAACTTTACCAACATAACAGTCCTAGGAGTGGGACCAGCAAAAAGGTGGGGCTTAGGTATTTTTGCATAAAAGGGGCATTTGGTGTAAGGGAGATGGGCCTTAAAATGCCTCATGCCTTATGATTTTTATGTTGGGAAGTATATTACCAATATAACTTTCTTTGTATTAGGTAATACGAATGATGATAACCCCCACTTTCCCACGACTTTTTTTTTTTTTTGCATTAATTGTATCCTTAGAATAAAACTTTAAATAAAAAAATAAATAAAATGCCACACAGATAACATATCACACGTTCATACCCATAGACTGTGGGTGTTGCTCTTATCTCGCTTACAAGCCGGAAGTGTGAGCCGGAGATAAGTGTAAAGAATGAGGAATGTGACAGCCCGATGCGCTCGGAGGTTCAGGATAAATATCCCCCCCCCCCATCAACAAATAAGAAAGTGCAAAAATCTGAAGATTAATAGAATCAAAACTACTGAAGTGAAAGCTATTGTATTTAGAAGGATATGGACGCTCACAAAGTTGGGGGAGGGGGGTTGTCATATGTTAGGATGAAATATACCTGTCCAATTAATTGCCAATTATTTTCTTATCTATTGCTGGCAGTGCCAGGCCTGACAGCTGCGGGGGCCCACAGGAGCCCTTTCTACTGCCTGCAGATTACAGGGACTAGCAGCGTACCCCCACCCGAGAGTTAAATTAATGTCTTATAGCTTCAGAGCTGCCGACATCCAACCACTTGGTTGGCTGAACATCTCAATTTAAAGCCTAACTCGACCCAAAACCTAAAATTTTCTGCCACCTGATGGAAAACTCAAAGCGGAATAGGAAATGGAGATATGGGTACTCGGGGAGCTGTTGGACAGGTTCTTCACAGTATAGGGCTCCTTTGGCTGTTCCTGCCTTTGACATGGAAACAAGATGGTCCCCAGTGTTTGTTTCCCTGTAGGGTCAAAAGAGTACATTTTTGACCCCTTGGACCTGCAGAGCCGCTATTTGGTTGGTCAGGAAAAGAAGATCATTGGTGTCTGCCTTGTACCCTCCATATCACAGACAGGTACAAGGTTAGCTAAGCTACCGCTACTTTCTAAAGAACCTACTAATAAGCTCCCCGTATCTCATATCCCTATGAGTTTAAAATGGGGGATTTTTAGGTTTGAGAGGAGTTCGGCTTGGACATCACCACACTTGGCCATGTAGATGACTTTTATAGACAGGGCTACCATCAAACGTATCTGGGCTCCATACAGAGAAATAGTCAGGGCCACTTGCACTGCCTTCTACAGCTTTCAACCTCCATCGTGGATTTTATTGTGTATTTTTAGTTGGGGCCCAAACGGCATATTTGGTGGGTCACTTGGGAAGGGGGTAACAGAAGACTATGCATCTACAATTGCATGAAATAAATTGGCACTATTTTTGCACTTATTGTCTATTAAATAGGGCTGGTCTGTGTAATGTAAGGGCAATTGTGCCAGTCCTGTGATGTGACTACTGGGCAGCAGGCAGTGGCGGATTAAGTAGACCATGGGCCCTGGGCTGTTACCCATAGTTGGGCCCCCCTTCTCCACCGCCGCCCTGTAACTATTGTTAACACTTCCTTTTTGTCCAGACATTAACAAATGGGTGTTACTACTCCCCTTGTCAAAAAGGCTGTGTCCCCACATACTGACAGTCTCCAACCATCGCTGACAGTATCGCACCGTGCAGGGACACATTCTCCTGACAAGGGGAATAGTAACACTTCTTTGTCTATCAGTCCTGGACTGCACAAAGACTTTGTGAAATACAAGGATTTCCTATAATAAACATGTCAGTAGAGATGACAGATGGTCTATAAATCTAGTGACTCACAGGTGACGACGTAGTTTTTTTCCTCTTCTCCATCCAGTCCAGACTTCATGACGACTTTTCCCGGCCATGGCCCATTTCTGCAGAATTTGCCACTCAGATGTCTTTGGCTCCTCACTTTTCCAACATTTCCACACCTATAAACAAAGATAATATTATCATGGTGCCACAGACTGTGCCCCTAAATATAATAGCACCAAACACTGCGCCCCTGAATAAAATAGTACAAACACTGTGCCCCTAAATATTATAGCACCATAGACTGCGCCCCTGAATATAATTGTGTCAAACACTGTAGATAGCACCACACACAGCCCCCTGTAAATAGCGCCACATAGCCCTCCCCCTCTTGTATATAGTGCTACACAGCAATCCCCCTTAGATATAGTGATACACAGCGCTCCCTTCTATATAGTGCTATACAACAATCCCCCCTCGTATATAGTGCTACACAGCGTCTCCCCCCTTGGACCTGCAGCTCTTGTAATTGCTCAGTATAATGTCCCCAGTAGCTGCCCCCACAGTATATTGCCACCCATAGCTGCCCCCACAATATAATGCCCTTCATAGCTGCCTCTACACAGTATAATGCCCTTCATAGCTGCCTCTACACAGTATAATGCCCTCCATAGCTGCCTCTACACAGTATAATGCCCCCATAGCTGCAACACAGTATAATGCCCCCATAGCCGCGACACAGTATAATGCCTCCATAGCTGCGACACAGTATAATGCCTCCATAGCTGTGACACAGTATAATGCCTCCATAGCTGCTACACAGTATAATGCCCCCATAGCTGCAACACAGTATAATGCCCCCATAGCTGCGACACAGTATAATGCCCCCATAGCTGCGACACAGTATAATGCCCCCATAGCTGCGACACAGTATAATGCCCCCATAGCTGCGACACAGTATAATGCCCCCATAGATGCGACACAGTATAATGCCCCCATAGCTGCGACACAGTATAATGCCCCCATAGCTGCGACACAGTATAATGCCTCCATAGATGTGACACAGTAAAATGCCCCATAGCTGCGACACAGTATAATGCCCCATAGCTGCGACACAGTATAATGCCCCCATAGCCGCGACACAGTATAATGCCTCCATAGCTGACACAGCATAATGCCCCATAGCTGACACAGCATAATGCCCCATAGCTGACACAGTATAATGCCCCATAGCTGACACAGCATAATGCCCCATAGCTGACACAGCATAATGCCCCATAGCTGACACAGCATAATGCCCCATAGCTGACACAGCATAATGCCCCATAGCTGACACAGCATAATGCCCCATAGCTGACACAGCATAATGCCCCATAGCTGACACAGCATAATGCCCCATAGCTGACACAGCATAATGCCCCATAGCTGACACAGCATAATGCCCCATAGCTGACACAGCATAATGCCCCATAGCTGACACAGCATAATGCCCCATAGCATAATGCCCCATAGCTGACACAGCATAATGCCCCATAGCTGACACAGCATAATGCCCCATAGCTGACACAGCATAATGCCCCATAGCTGACACAGCATAATGCCCCATAGCGGACACAGTATAATGCCCCATAGCTGACACAGCATAATGCCCCATATGTACGTACCTAATAAAAAAAATATAATTGCTTACCTATCCCGGTTCCCACGACGGTGGCTGATGCGATGCTTCTCCTCCTCTGCACTGTGCTGTGAGTGACTCCGTGCAGGCAGGCGCGATGACATCACTACATCGCGCCTGCCTGCACCGAGCCGCTTACAGCAGAGTGAATGCTGGAGCGAGGCTCCAGCATTCAACCCAACTGAATCTGCGTCCTGCAGACGCAGATTCAGTTGGAAGCGGGCAGCGTGGCAGCTAGCAGCGCTGCATAGTTTTTTAAGATAGTGTGCGGTTCGGGCTGCGATGGGCCCCCTGGCAGCCTCGGGCCCCGGGCGACCGCCCGAAACGCCCATATTATAATCCGCCATTGGCAGCAGGTAAAGATGGGCCCCTTATAGCAGGACCAACTGTACTGTCCTGATGACAGCCCTGTTAATAGTTATTGTGGAACTACAAGTCTTGGCGTAGATCTTGGACATGTTGGGTGTAAGCCGTCATTTACACAGTGCAGTTTTTGAATGAGTTTTCTTTAGCTAGAACCAGAAAACTGATTTAAAAAAACAAAACAAAAAAAAACACCACCTGCGGGATAAGACAAATATTGTAAAACATATTTTTTTTTATAATTTTATGTCCTGTAAGATTACCGCACAGTGTCATCTCATCATTCCCGTCATGTAAAGATTACCGTGGGCGTCTCTTTTACAACCAAATTCCAAGAACAACATAATTGAGAAGATTACAGAATGCAATGTATTTTTTTTAGGACAACTGAATGTTCTGTTCTGGATCGTGCCAGGTTGTGCACATCAGGAAATACAATCTATATCATTACGTTCACCAGGGGCGAGAACTTGACAATTATAGTGGAAGGCAATGAACTTGTATTTTTTTGGTCATAGCAGGTCAGACATAGACAAGCAGGTGACCCCGATGCAGTAATGATATGGGTACCCCTAACCGTTCATTTGCTGACCCTGTCGTTCACGGTTGAGGTGTGAATACGTCGGTCTGGACGCCGCCGCCATGAGAGTTAAAACAACAAATGACTGGTCGATCTCGGTCTTTATCTGTGGCCTGGTCTGGGCTTCCATTGATGGGATGAAGATCGGTCGTTTGGCAGGAACAACTTTCCAGTAACAGTCTGGGAATAACAGACATGTCCACCAGTCACCATCACTGAACACTGAACACTAGGAAATAATGGGAATATCTTCAATGGGAACTGTAGAATAAAACCATGTAATGAAAAATTATTTAAACCACTGGAGAATGAAAGGTATGTTCACCTCTTACTAGCACTAACCACAAGGTAACAAAAGGCATGCCCTCCTCTGACTACGACTACGGAGAAAAAGGAATAAAAAACAAAATCTATCCACCACGGAATAAAAAGTATTATCCACTAATAACCATCAAGTAGAAAAAAGACATGTTTTCTACTGCCTACCATGGACTAAAATAGGATGAAATTTGCGTCTACCATTGACTAATCGCTGTCTGACCACCTGGGAATAAAAGCTTTATCTGCTACTAACCGCCAGGTAACAAAATATGTCCTCCACTGATGAGTAAAGAATAAAAAGTGAGTCCACCACTGACCACGAGGCAATAAAAGCTTTATCCACTAGGTAACAAAAAAAATGTCCTCCGACTACCACGGAGAGCAAGGAATAAAAACTAAAAAAAAAAAAAAAAAAAAAAAAAAAGGGTTGTCCACCAGGGAATAAACCATTATACAATACTATTGTTGCCTTATATTTAGATTAAATTATGATCCCATCTAAGGTCTTTCTTGTGCCAGAAATTGGAAAGAAAAAATTATTGGCCACACCACAGGCAGAACGAGCCAAGGACAGAGCTCTGATATCTAGAACATAAGATTTACAATGTAACCACTTTTTTTTTGTAAATGATGATAGATACTGACCGTAATGTAATGTTATAGGATAGCCACATATCCTTCATCTAGTAAATGATGGATGACCCCTCCAAGAAAATAGCATTGTAACAATGCCATGTGTGTCAAGCTACCGAATATATGAAGCTGATCAAAAAAAAAAAAAAGTGAGTATGACACCAGGATGAGACTACACAGTGTTCCCTTGTAGTCTGTAACCACGGAGACATATAGATCTGCATGGGAACTGTATACACGATATGGTAGTATTTTTTAAATGGAGGCTACTTGCAAATCTGCTTCATTTTTTTTTTTGTGTAGATGCATTGGAGCACTAAAAAACGATTGCAAAGGCGCATATAACCTTTAACAAAGTGGCAGGAACGCGTCAGTTGATAAGATTCTGGAAAAAATGACAACTAATATGGCGTCAAATCCAGAAATGGCCACTGCAATGGAATAAAAAAAAAGTATGTTTCCCGCTCTCGCCAAAAACAAATTTGTTAAGGGGTAGTCCAGGCATGAACAACTGATGACCTATCCACAGTCCGACACCCGGAAAAT
>NC_134699.1:9346781-9584281 GCF_050947455.1 Rhinoderma darwinii | reverse complement strand
CTTATTTTCTACAACTGACGGCAGCGCTACATTAGGAGCGATCATTTTCTTCACATCCCTTAACATTGGGAGTTGATGGGATTTCTTACCTAGGATATAAGGTAATAAACAGTAGACGAGCCATCCCTATGATACACTGGATCGGCACTGAACCCGGATTCTGGACTCCGTATAATAAACTCGGAAAGAATGTCGGCAAGACGCAGATGTAGGAGACATTTTAATTTGTTCTGGGAATGGTTGGCTGAGCTGATGTTATAATTTCATTGCAACTTGTATTCTGAGATTTGCCTGTGGGCGTTAACCCTTCACGTTATATACAGTCGTAGCGAACGCTTACAAGGACAGATGGTTATTCGATGGATTTAGTGGGGCCGGAATGAAAGTAAGATCATTTGGGTTACATAATGATGAATTTATAATCCATTATGAGGGAATATGGGGGGGGATTATTATTACCGGCGCCGTCTAAAGGTTTCTTAGCTTTTACATCGACTGTTGTTGGACTATTAGGTGCTGGACTATTGGAATCCTGGATTTTTATTGAGGAGGTTTCTTGTATGCCCTCAGAAACCTCATGTATTCCTGTGGTTGTTATAAATACTGAAATTTCTGTTCTAAAGCCTCTCCACATCATCTTATAAGGAATCAAAGGGTATGTATATTTTTACCAGCAATATTTAATACTTCAATTATCTAAAATAAAAATGGAGCAACCTTACCAATAGTTCGGAAATAAAAAAAAAAAAAAAAAAAAAATGATATCTACCGTTTTGGGTACACAGCTCCTAGGCAGATCTATGTGTCTCCATGGCTACAGACTATGAACAAACCCTGTGTAGTCTGATATTGCAGTCATGTGTCACTCCACCCCCTCTTCTACGGTTTGTAGGTTATCACAAAGAAGGACCAGATGGAGTGGAGTAACACATTAATGTAGGATCAGTACTGTAGGATTTTCGACTTGTAAACCGTAGAAGTCATCTGATCTTAATAATTGGTTTAATGACTGTATCGTATGCCATGAACAGCGGCAACTACTGAGAGCAGGGGCCCCTGAGCAGGAGCAGTATTCGGGCCCCTTGATCTCATTTACCAAGAGTGAGGTGTTTTTAAGAGCTCCTTCTAATGGTACTGTAGCAGAACCCCAATCCTTGGGGAAATGTCACTTTTGTATGTCCAGTACACTCTAGGCCATAGTCCCTGATGTTCCCCAGTTTTGATCTCCAGTCCCTGATGTCCATTGGTTAAGATTTAGTCTCCAGTGTCCATTGCTTTATTTCCCCAGTCTGTTCCAGGAATATGTTACCCCATCCCCTCCTTGGTATTCAGTACTTTAGGCTGCCCATGTGACATTTCCTTTAACTTTATATCCCTGCGATCATCCCAAGATTATAAAAATAGAGCAGCTGTCGTTTCACAGCTGTTCCATTGTCTGTGAACAGAGACACCCATTTCCTACAGTGCCATTGGCAGCAGTTCTGTGTCAGCGACAGAGTCGACCCTATGCTAGGTAATGTTTAGGAATTCATCAATATAAAGAAAAGCATAAAAGAAAAAGCGGCAACTCACCATCCTGTATAAAATTCGATTTACTTCTGCTCATGAAATGTCCATAGACAAGGAGTGAGGGAGGATGATCCCAGCGGGCTTATGTTTAGGAATATAGACCCACCAGAGGATCCTTCAATGGAAAAGTCAGACACATGACTCTCAGTAAACATGGAGGTAGTGGGCCCTCATACCTACAGGGGCCCCATGCAGCTGCATAGCTTGTACACGCAATATATGAACCCCTACCACTAAGGGGGATCTTCAAGCTCATGGGCTAAAGTGTTATACCGGCCCAACCATAACCCATTAATATGACCGCACTAGACTGGATGCCTGGACAGGGGTGAAATGTGGACACCATGGAATAATGGTTAGCCTTCCAGTTGCCCAAAGTAAATCTCCTTTCTTCTGAGCCCGTATATACAGAACGTACGGTACATCAGTCAGAGACGAACAATAGAACAAATGATTCAATTAATGTAACAACCATCACGTCATTCTAATACAATAAAATTATCTAAATATCATCATCATCGTAATATGATACAATGGGTGTACTATTCTATTCCACTGTCATCAGCTTAATGCAATAGATCTGCATGTCCCAGGACTAATAAAATAATGATACAATTTTAATATAATATTCTCATCACACTCATAATATAGTCATTACATATTAATACTAGTCTTAAACAATGACATTACCACATTCACAATGTCTACACATAAAAATGTACAGCACAGTATTTCTCCTACAGCTGCACAACATGTTACAAGACCCAATTAAATGCCATATACAAGAACTGTTTCACCATCAAATAGGTACCCTAATGCTATGTACAAGAATATAACTACTATAATACTGCCCCCTATATACAGGAATATAACTACTATAATACTGCCCCTATATACAAGAATATAACTACTATAATACTGCCCCTATAAACAAGAATATAACTACTATAATACTGACCCTATATACAAGAATATAACTACTATAATACTGCCTCCTATATACAAGAATATAACTACTATAATACTGCTCCTATGTACAAGAATATAACTACTATATTACTGCCCCCTATATACAAGAATATAACTACTAGAATACTGCTCCTATGTACAAGAATATAACTACTATAATACTGCCCCCTATATACAAGAATATAACTACTATTATAATGCCCCCTATATACAAGAATATAACTACTATAATACTGCCCCTATATACAAGAATATAACTACTATAATACTGCCCCCAATGTACAAGAATATAACTACTATAATACTGCCCCCTATATACAAGAATATAACTACTATAATACTGCTCCTATATACAAGAATATAACTACTATAATACTGCTCCTATATACAAGAATATAACTACTATAATACTGCCCCCTATATACAATATAACTACTATAATACTGCCCCTATATACACGAATATAGCTACTATAATACTGCCCCCTATATACAAGAATATAACTACTATAATACTGCCCCTATATACAAGAATATAACTACTATAATACTGCTCCTATATACAAGAATATAACTACTATAATACTGCCCCCTATATACAATATAACTACTATAATACTGCCCCTATATACACGAATATAGCTACTATAATACTGCCCCCTATATACAAGAATATAACTACTATAATACTGCCCCTATATACAAGAATATAACTACTATAATACTGCCTCTATATACAAGAATATAACTACTATAATACTGCCCCTATATACAAGAATATAACTACTATAATACTGCTCCTATATACAAGAATATAACTACTATAATACTGCTCCTATATACAAGAATATAACTACTATAATACTGCTCCTATATACAAGAATATAACTACTATAATACTGCCCCCTATATACAAGAATATATCTACTATAATACTGCCCCTATATACAAGAATATAACTACTATAATACTGCCTCCTATATACAAGAATATAACTACTATAATACTGCCCCCTATATACAAGAATATAACTACTATAATACTGCCCCTATATACAAGAATATAACTACTATAATACTGCCCCTATATACAAGAATATAACTACTATAATACTGCCCCTATATACAAGAATATAACTACTATAATACTGCCCCTATATACAAGAATATAACTACTATAATACTGCCCCTATATACAAGAATATAACTACTATAATACTGCTCCTATATACAAGAATATAACTACTATAATACTGCTCCTATATACAAGAATATAACTACTATAATACTGCTCCTATATACAAGAATATAACTACTATACTACTGCTCCTATATACAAGAATATAACTGCTATACTACTGCCCCTATATACAAGAATATATCTACTATAATACTGCCCCTATATACAAGAATATAACTACTATAATACTGCCCCCTATATACAAGAATATAACTACTATAATACTGCCCCCTATATACAAGAATATAACTACTATAATACTGCTCCTATATACAAGAATATAACTACTATACTACTGCTCCTATATACAAGAATATAACTACTATAATACTGCCCCCTATATACAAGAATATATCTACTATAATACTGCCCCTATATACAAGAATATAACTACTATAATACTGCCCCCTATATACAAGAATATAACTACTATAATACTGCCCCCTATATACAAGAATATAACTACTATAATACTGCCCCTATATACAAGAATATAACTACTATAATACTGCCTCCTATATACAAGAATATAACTACTATAATACTGCCTCCTATATACAAGAATATAACTACTATAATACTGCTATAATTTGTGCAGCAGAAATTTTTCCCACTTCAAGTACCTGATTTGACTCAAATTAAGTTTCAACCCCTTCCATTACAGAAATTTTTTTTTTTAAATAAAATAATAATATTAAAAGGGACTCCCGTTACACTGCCAGATTTCTACAAAAAAAATTACCTTTTTGTTAACTCTTTTCTGGGTTTATTGTCCCTTTCCAAGTAAAATAATTGCACACCTTGGTGTGAATTACAGCAGACATGCGAGTGTGCAGTGTTTTGGGCTGAGTTTATTGGCTTTTATAAATCATTATAATCATTTCTACTCCGAGCCACCAAATAATCCGCTAAGGGAACTGTAGAAACACAATCCAAGATGCCTCCGAGCCAAGTGACAACCCGTGCCAGCCCACCGGAGCCCAGGCCATGGACAGAGCAAAAGACTAAACACTGATGGATGTTCTGCATAACCGTACACATTGTGCTCATCACGTCCCCCAATGCCAAAAACCTGTCCCCCAGGCTGGCGGCTGTTCCCTGCTCACATTCATAAGATGCAGCACATTGTGGCAGGGTGACTGGCAGGAGACAGCAGACAGACGGGCGCACTGAATGATCTCCTTCCGTATTCCTCTTCATCCTGTTTGCCACCTCCGTACAAGGCACCTGCTGCTCGCAGAGGAAATTAAACTTTCATTCAATCTTTATTGAGGGCAGGCGATGAGTTTTGTAATAAAATCCTGCCAGTCTTGGTTTTTATATAAAGTCGCACCACATTTTTGTGTAGCATCGTGCATTAACCCATTGTGATCGTACTTGAAGACCATTTCCACTTAGAATCGAAAAATCACCAGTAAATATAAACAGTAAAATTCCTATTATCTGGAAATGCCAGACTATTGGACTATTAGGTGGTCCGGCGGGTCCTCATAAATAAGACGTGTAGAATTTTAATAAACTTGAGCCAGAACTACTCAAGGCCTTATAGATTGTACAACACATTTCCATTAATCCGGCAACCGATAGTCCAGAAATCCGGTAAAGTGCGCCATAGTCTGTAGTAGTTATTTAGGACCAGTAGAGTTATGGTAAACCATATTGGAATGTTTTTGTCCCATGCCCCATTAACGTGATTTCTGGACCATTGGTTGCCGGATGAATGGAATTTTGTTGTATAATATATAAACCCTTGAGTTTTCGCTCAAGCTTATTAACGGCTTCAACGAGGAATGGGACAATTACTTGACTAATCCACAAGCACTGACTCTTTATTCTGATCTTTTTGGTCTTATTGAGAAGAGAGGTGCCCAAGAAATTATTACATGAGATCAAGTTGACTCGGACTCAGAACTTCACTTGTTAGAGCAGCATTTTGTGCTTCAGAGCTGCTCTTCCTATTGTAACTGGTACAGGTTGCAACTATTGTTAGCCATTTTTAAGGCTATGAAGAGCTGTCTTTGGTCACCCAGTCACTGACCATGCATTCAAGTGTATAGCAAAACTTTCTGCTTTCCCCCCTTGCCTCTTTTAATCTGTCAATCGGTTACATCCTACCCTAATAGACAAATCCTTGTGTCTGCCTGGATTGGCACAAGGGGAAGGAACTACATTGAGATAGGAACAGCCACTAGAGAGCGAACATGCCCCCTAGACCTTCTAAAGTTTCCATTCATTTCAATAAGAGGATTCTCAGGTATAGTGGTGCTTTCAGCCACCACTAGGGGGGGCTTACTGCATACAGTATTATTATTGAATTCAATGTATAAACAGTATTCATTATATAGCTACGCTCCCCCTAGTGGTGGCTGCAGGCAGCAAGACTTAAACATTTTACTATATATCTTTGCACAGATTTGGAGCTCTGTATCAGGAAAATAGAGTTACAAATGCGATAAAGATATATTAAGAAATTAATCAAGACAGAAAATCAAAACTGTGTTCAAAGGTGCACATTCCCTTTAAATTAAATATTTACAACTACATCAGTAGTGCCCCCAAGTCACCGCTCTACAAGAAACCTTGATTACATTGCTGGAAACACACAGTATAGCTCTGTATATAGTGGTATGATGGTGCCTTTGCTGGGTTTACTAACGGTTCTAGAAATCTACAGACTATTGTTCTAAATACCCTTT
The DNA here is from genome assembly GCF_050947455.1 of Rhinoderma darwinii. NCBI lineage: Eukaryota > Metazoa > Chordata > Amphibia > Anura > Rhinodermatidae > Rhinoderma > Rhinoderma darwinii. The sequence goes on along the minus strand of NC_134699.1, from coordinate 9,577,809 downwards.
AACCATTGCAGATTGATCGACAGAACATTAGGGAGCAGTGGATGTTATTCCTAGAAGTGTTTACATCATTCGTCTTGAAAATCGTCCGTTCTTGGGTGAACTTTGTTCCCGTTACAAAGTGCTTCCAGGAACACAGTAATAGTCAAAGCTTTTGGGGATTGAAGACTGCAGTAAGACAGATCTGGCACAGAGGACCAGCCAATATGCTGCACTACAGGTGGTACTACTAGTTGAGTCCCAAGGCAAAAGAGCCTGAAATTATACATTCAGATTATCCCCCTTCAAATGCCACATACGACAAAATCCAGGGACCAACCAAATGTAGACAATGGGGTACAAGATTTAGGAGATATGTGAGGAGCTACTTTTCTAATGTAACTTCGGAGAAGATATTTCAACCATTGTCAGCCATCTTGAAGGCAATGAAGAACTGTGTTTAGTCACCCAGTCACCAACCATGTATCCAAGTATATAAAAACGATTTCTACTCTTTTTGCCCTCCTGATTGTTTTTGTCAATCTTTTATCTGTTTAATGGTCCCATCCTTGTCTACCACTAAAGAAAGATACCCCAAATTTGTGGTCGTTTTTATGGGCATGTGGCTGTCTAAAGGTCTGTTCCTAAGAATGCAGACTTTTTAGATGCAGGGTGGAGAATGGGCTGGTGTGTAAGGAGCCCCAGGGGCCTGACTTTTTGGAGCCCAGATATACCAACCTCTTTGGCACTGGTCAGATGGTTACGTATCAATGGCAGTAACAGAAATCTCTAAGCTGTGCCAAAGGGTTTTCACCACTCGATAAAGACTTTCATTCTGAAACTCAGTGGTGGCCAGAGATCACAGACGTCATTAATGTCATCTTCTCACATGTATTATACAATACTGGATGAGCACTGGTGACCACACCAATACAATAGCTATAACTGTTAAATGGGTATCAACTCCCCCTTCTTGATACACTACTTACAGACGAAGAGGGTGGAAAGGAGCCATTCAGGATCAGACTACACAGGGTTTGTTTGTAGTCTGTAACCATAGAGACACAGATCTGCTTAGGAGTTGTATACACAAAGCAATAGGAGATTTTTCAACAAGATTATTATAGTTATTTTATTTTAGATGAATTCGAGAAATACAAAAATTTGTTACAAAAGTGTGCACACCCTCTAAAGAAAGAGTGGGAAACAATCAAAGACTTATGGAAAACCAGTAAACCTATTACACCTGAGTTGAGTGAATGGAACTTTATAAAATTATATTCACTAGAATGGCAACAAAAAAACGTCACATGAACATGGCATAAGCGTGTAGTATTGTATGACACCTATGGCAGCTCACGATATACTACTGTACATCCCAACATGAAGCCTCATTGAGCACTTTCAGGCTGTCATATCTACTGGAGAGGAATGAGAGACTTTGGCCACCGCTGGGACGTGCCCTCCATGAATACTGAGAATATTAAGGAGAGGGAACGAGTTAGGAGATTAGACAAGCTGGCAGTGTATAGAGCACCTTGGGGAAACGCGTGACTGGACCTTGTCGGACCAGCGCATGGCCTGCACAGGGATAATTGAAGTATAATTTATATTTAACTGCTGTCTAGTCCTGTAAATCTTACAGCATATGTAAAGCGATCTGCGCGACAGGACAAACCGGAATACATGATTATAGCCCTGACATTGTCAAGTAGCTTCCAGGGACAGTGGCTGCTGAGCTGATGTATCTAAGCCTATCATTGGTGATACTAACGGGCGTATGAAAGACTGTCATGTGTGACTCTAACAAGTGTATGAAAGTCTAACATGTTTAATACTAACTAGTGTATCTAAACCCATCATGTGCGATACTAACCGGTGTTTCAAAGCCTATCATCAGTGTCGGATCCCCAAAGGTCCGTTATGGCCGCCTAAAGACAACATCTTAGTTCTGTCACATTTTTGCAGCGAATCGCAGCAAAAACCGCAACAAAACTAAAGACCCCTGGAATCAATTGCATCCGCGTCCTCTGGATGGCACTGAAACGGGGACGGGTAAGTGTGGCACTAACTACAGGGGCTGGCACATTCTTCAAGAGGGGGCTGCGTGTGGCGCTATCTACAGGAGAGGGCTGCGTGTGGCGCTATCTACAGGAGAGGGCTGCGTGTGGCGCTATCTACAGGAGAGGGCTGCGTGTGGCGCTATCTACAGGAGAGGGCTGCGTGTGGCGCTATCTACAGGAGGGGGCTGCGTGTGGCGCTATCTACAAGAGGGGGCTGCGTGTGGCGCTATCTACAGGAGGGGGCTGCGTGTGGCACTATCTACAGGAGGGGGATGCGTGGGGCACTATCTACAGGAGGGGGCTGCGTGGGGCACTATCTACAGGAGGGGGCTGCATGTGGCACTATCTACAGCAGGGGGCTGCGTGTGGCGCTATCTACAGGAGGGGGCTGCGTGTGGCGCTATCTACAGGAGGGGGCTGCGTGTGGCACTATCTACAGGAGGGGGCTGCGTGTGGCACTATCTACAGGAGGGGGCTGTGTGTGTGGCGCTACCTACAGGAGGGGGCTGTGTGTGTGGCGCTACCTACAGGAGGGGGCTGTGTGTGTGGCGCTATCTACAGGGGTAGTTTTGGCACTTTCTACAGGGGGCTCTGTGTGGAGCTATCTACAGGGGACACTGTGTGTGGTGCTTTACTTTAAAGTGTTTGACGCAATTATATTCAGGGGAACATTGTTTGGTACTATTTTATTCAGGGACACCGTATATAATGCGATTATATTTAGGGGCACTGTGTGGCACCATGAGAATTTTATCTTCATTTATAGATGTGGAAATGTTGGAAGAGTGAAAAGCTGAGAACATCGGAGTGTCAAATTCTGCAGAAATGGGGCATGGCCGGGAGAAGTCTTCATGAATTCTGGACCGGATGGAGAAGAAAAGTGTTGAAAGACTACTAGAATCTGAGAAGTCTTCACCTGTGAGTCACTGGATTTATAGAGGAGCCGTCACCATTCCGGACATGTTTATTATAGGAAATCCTTGTATTTCTCAAAAAGTCTTTGTGCAGTTCAGGACTGATAGACAAATGGGTCTTACCATTTCCCTTGTCAGGAGGATGTGTCCCTGCACAGTGTGATACGGTTAGCGATGGTTGGAGACTGTCAGTATGTAGGGACACAGTCCTTTGACAATGGGAATCAAAACACCAATTTGTTAATGTCAGTGCAAAAAGGTAGTGTTACTAAAAGTTACGGCGCGGTAGGGCGGTGGTGGTGAAGATGGGCCAAGTTTGAGTAACAGCCCAGGGCCTATGGTCTACTTAATCTGCGACTGCCTATCATGTCTAATACTAACCAATGTATCTAAACCTACCATGTGTGATACTAACAAGTGTATGTAATTGTAACATCCATGGTCGCTGACCACAAACTCCTTCCATCTAGTCTACGCCCTTCTCTCCAGAGATGTCTGCACATACGGCCGTCCTGTTCCACAGTGACCACCAGGGTGCGCTCGCGAGCTCAGTCCAGACTCAAGAAGGAAGAGTGTACGCATGTGGGAGATGAGATAATTGCTGCCAGAGCACCCTGGGCTATAAGAAGGTCTCAGTCCCTTCCTCCAACGCCTGAGCGTTGTTGTTGTATCCTAGATTGTATTGCAAATGGTCCCCTAGTGTTTCCTTCTCCCAGTGTTCCCTGTTCCTGTAACCTGTATCTTGATCTAGTGCCGTGTTGAGCTGTTGCCGTGCTGTGCTGTATACCACGCCTGTCCTGCTACTCCGCGCCTGACCTCTACCTACTGCCTAGTCCCAGCCAAGCCTGCCTTGCTACTGTCCGTATATAAATACAAGGAAAAAACACGGCGCCACATAGTGTGAGTAAGCCCAGAAATGACAGTCAGTACATGACAGGTGGATGTTTACCACAAGAAGGTAGATCAATCACGTTGAACAGGTGGATAGCAGTGAGTGCTGCTGCCGAAATCCCAAACGGTCAGACCTGCTGGCCACCGTGCAAAGTAATAAGCAATTAGTGAAAAACGGGAATAAGTACGGCGCTGCCACTCAATAATGATACAGTTGCTATAATTTGATGGTTTATTAATCAAGGATTAATAAACATCATCAAATTATAGCAACTTTATCATTATTGAGTAGCAGCGCCGTACTTATTCCAATTTTTCATCAATTGCTTATTGCTACTGTCCGAGCTGCCACAGGTACCCTATATGAACTATAGACTCTGACCTGCGCCCTGTTGGACAGCTGCCATACCGCCAAGGTGGTACGGCCCTGTGGGTCCACGAACCCTACGTGACAGTAATCCTATCATGGGTAATACTAACCAATGTATCAAAGCCTGTCATGTGTGATTCTAACTGGTGTATTGAAACCGATCATGTGTGATACAGTCTGCTGAGCCTGTATATCTAATCCTATCATGTGTAAGACTGTCTGCTGAGCCGTGTCTCTAAGACTGTCGTGTTATACAGTGTGTGGAGCTGTGTATCTAAGCCAATCAAGTGTGATACTGTCTGCTGAGCCGGTGTATCTAATCCTATCATGTGTGATTCTGTCTGCTGAGCCGGTATATAATCATATCATGTGTGATACGGTCTGCTGAGCAGTGTATCTAAGCCTACCATGTGTGATACTATCTGCTGAGCCTGTATCTAATACAAGCATCTGTGATACTGTCTGCTGAGCCTGTATCTAATCCTCTCATGTGTGATACGGTCTGCCGAGCATAGTTCTATATAACTAAGTTGTAGGAAGTCACATGATACCAGAGAAATTTAATTCATTCTCTAAAAACCCTGCTGCTTCTTGTTATTGACATTGTTATCTTGAAGACTCCCAGAAATATTTTTTCCACATATGGTGTGAAACGATTGGTTGGCATCGAAGACATAGACATGTGGGGATCTGTCAATTTGACATTTTAAAGATTCACAGATTTGCTAATATTTTTATATTTAAGATTCTTGCCAGATCTTCCGCACTGATAACAGTACAGGATGTCATGGCTTTTTTTTTTTTGTCTAAGCAATTCCATCTATTGCAGGCTCTCTATAGCATCCATGGGTTTCAATGAATGTTATGTAAGCCCAGTACCAGATGGCTGTAATACAGCCCTTCTTAACTTGCAACTAACCCAGATACTCAAGAAGCATCACAGATGCACTGTAACAAGCCCTGCAGTGGAACAGGATCACTCAGCGCTGGTTTTAAACAGTTATATGTAAACAATGTTTCCTTTCACAGACCGCAAGCAGAGATCTTCCAAATGGTAAGAAGTTAAAACACAAAGTATATTAGAAAGTTTTTAGAACTTTCCATGAGATATATACACACACACTCACACACACTCACACACTCACACTCTTTAACAATATTGCCTGGCCTTCCCAGAATTCCCATGCCCTTCTGTGGAATGGGGTCATGCATGTATTCTCCAAAAACAATGGGGTATATTTTCAAGATTGTGGGGGTTCCACTATCAGGAATCACACTAAGGGGGGATTCACACGAGCGTGTATTCGGTCCGTGCGGGCCGCGTGGTTTTCACGCGGCACGCATGGACCAATACAAGTCTATGGGGCAGTACACACAGTCCGTGCTTTTTGCGCAGCGTTTGTCTGCTGCGCAAAAAGCGCGACAGGTTCAATAACTCTGCGTATTTCGCGCATCACGCACCCATTGAAGTCAATGGGTGCGTGAAAATCACGCGCACCACACGGAAGCACTTCCGTGGGACGAGCGTGATTCGCGCAACAGCAGTGAAAAGGATGAATGAAAACCGAAAAGCACCACGTGCTTTTCTGTTTCCGAACATCCAAACGGAGTGTCTTTGCGATGAGCGAAGCCGGACAAGCGTACCGAACTTCACCGGGTTCGGCCAAACTCGTTTTGGCCGATCCCGGCAAAAAAATTATCGGTACGCGACGTCAGGAGATAGTCACTGTCCATGGTGCTGAAAGAGTTAAACTGTTTCAGCACCATGGACAGTGACTTGCGATCCCAAAATACATTAACCTGTAAAAAAAAAACGAAGTTCTAACTTACCGATTACTCCTGTCTCCTTCCTGCAGTCCGACCTCCCGGGATGACACTTCAGTTCAAGTGACAGCTCCAGCCAATCACAGGCCAAGCACAGGCTGCAGCCAATCACAGGCTGCAGCGGTCACTTGGACTGCTGCGTCATCCAGGGAGGTGGGGCCCGATGTCAAGAGAGGCGCGTCACCAAGGACGCGTCACCAAGGCAACGGCCGGGAAGTTCTCGGTAAGTAGGAACTTTATCTTTTTTTTTTACAGGTTTTTCGCTGTTGTGTTCGGCATTCACTGTCGAGGGTGCTGAAAGATTTAGCTCTTTCAGCACCTTGGACAGTGACGGGCATCGACAAGCCTCATCTCTATGATGCCGGCTGCGCGAAAATCACGCAGCCGCGCATCAGACACGCATGACACACGCAGCTGTCAAATGGTTTTTGCGCTCGCAAAACGCTGCGTTGTTTGCGCGCGCAAAAACGCAACGTTCGTGTGAATCTGCCCTTAAGACCTACCATTCCATACTGTCAATATACTAGTGAATAGTGGCATATCTGCCATATAGACCGGTGACGCCCATGTTATTGGGCACAGAAGGAATAGGGCCTTGTTCCAATCCTGCATTCTGGAATTGAAGCATTGTGGGGTGCTGCAGTTTGGTACCAGGCCTCTGCTCTACACCCTCATTGCAGGGGTGGTGTAACACTACAAATATTCACTGCTGTTATTGAGGGGAGATTAAGGCTTAGTTCACACAGTTTTTTGCAGGCAAAAAATTCTGGCTGGAAAAATCAGCAGCGTTTTGTTTCTTTTTTTTGCACCACCCGAGATTTTTGGCGTGTTTTTTTTTTTAAGCTTCTTTTTTAACCTTCTTCAACAGGCAAAGGAAAAACCGGCGAGTGTTTTTTCCCAAAAACCCGTCAAAAAGCGCAGCGCCATTTTTCGTCTACCATTGATTTCAATGGGGTTTTTTCCGCCTCAAGATAGGGCATGTCTGTTTTTTGCTTGCGGGAAAAAAAAAACAGCTCTGCCTCCCATTGAAGTCAATGGGAGGCATTTTCGGCAGTTTTTTTGGCGCGGTTACAGTGTAAAAAAAACGCGCCAAAAAACTCAGTGTGAACTGGGCCCAAGGGCTTATACCAGTGTCCAGGGTCATGCTCCGCCCCCTCAGGACCTGCACTAGCCCTAACACAATGTATCAGTTTTGCTCGGAGTGTTCCTTTAAGACCTCCAGGCCTTTTGGATTATGAGTCGTCTGTGTATTTTTCTCTATCTTGTCACGCAAAAATGTTACTTTCCCAATGTCTGCTCATAAATATATGGACACTTGGCGGGGTTAATAACGTCTGATATAATGCAGCACATTTGTCTAGGAATTCCAGCTCTTTGATATGAAGGGCCCCGGGAGGGGCATTAGCACGGCCCGTGCTATTAGTAGAGTCATTCTCCGAAGCTGGAAGCACAAAGCTCTCCCTGTACAGTTATTTACTTCAGTAGGAGAAGATAGCCGCCCATCACGGGGCACTAATGCCTCTAAATGAGCAACCTGGCAAGATCTCTCGGTAGAACAGAGACAATTATTAGAGGGTCACATTTACCCAGAGATGCGTTATTACATCGGAGACTGGAAAGACAGGAGCTGAAGTTACATGCGGAGCTCTGCGTGGGCTACAATCACATTGGCATTTCATTTACTAACAATGCTGGGTAACAGAGGGACTGGCGCATATGGTCGGTGTAAAGAATGGGTACTGAGATTTAACAATTGTCAAGGCTGTCGTATCAGTAAAATATATTTAAGCCTTTACACCAAAAGGTCTTTTCTTCATTTTCTATGCAATTGAAAACTATTGTTCTCTGTTATCAGCCATTTCAGGCTGGGAAAAGGCAGACTGTAGTCTTCTAGAATGGGATAAGTGACCGTAAATGCAGGAAAAAATTCTGCCCCCATAATCATATTTCCAGTGCTGAGAAACTCCAGATTTGAACCCCTATTTTGCACGAGTCTTCTTTAGCAGAAGGTCCTACATGGAATGGGCCAAGCCAAACAGAGAGAAGTATCTGGAGAAAGTTGGCTCAGATGGTCCTACATGGACTGGGTAGTACCCAAAAAAAAAAAAGAGACCCCTTTGCTTATCTTGGTTGCTTGGCTTTGAGGTTCAAGAAGGGCAGGACGTCCAAGATGGAATGGGTCAAGCTAAACAGAAAGGAAGTCATGTAGAAAGCGACTCAGAAGGTCCTACATACATGGGTCAAACCGAAAAGAAGACTCTCCCTTTTCTTCACACCTACTGCCAGACTTGATAAATAATCAGACACTGGGGCTTTCTGTATGGATTGGATCAAACCAATCAAAACTAAAGAACTGTAGGGGGTGGTTTAGAAGGTCCTATATGGACTTGGTCAAGCTATAAAGGAGACTCCCTTACGTGTGTTGGTTACTTGGCCTAAATATTTAGTAGGTCCTACATGGACTGGGTCAACCCAAACAGAAAGGAAGACTTAGAGAAGAGTGGTTCAGCTCCTATATGGACTGGTTTAAAAACAAAAAAGGAGACACTCTGACTTCTCTTGGTTACTTGACTTACAGGTTCAGTAGGTCCATCTTGGACTGGGTATAGTCAAATAGAAAGGAAGACATGGAGGAGGGTGGTTCAAAAGGTCCTACATGCACTGGGTAGAACCAAAAAGGAGGCCCCCTTCCTTCTCTTGGTTACTTGACTTACAGGTTCAATAGGTCCTACTTGGACTGGGTCAAACCAAACGAAAAGGAAGACTTGGACAAGAGTGATTCAGGAGGTCCTGCATGGACTGAGTTAAACTAAAAAGGAAAGGCCCTTCATTCTCTTGGTTACTTGCCTTTCTAGCTCCGTAGGTCCTATATAGACTGGGTCAAACAAAACAGGAGACCCGCTTTGTTACTTGACATGGGATGTTCAGTTTTCAGCTAAGGCATTTTACTTTTTGGCTGGAGGTGGACACCTGAACAATATGAAAACATGAACCGTTGTCCACGACATTGATGTTTCTACCACATCTATGAGGGAGTAGTGAATATTGAAAGGCCATCACTGTCAGGAGCTACGGGAATATTATAACACAGGGCCGGTCCACTGTGCTGTTAAACAACGGGCACATCCATCATGATAACAGGTTTGCTGAATTAAGAGGTTTTCTCCAGCTCTCACCGCTGACAGCGTTCCTAATCTCCTCTTTGAAGCCGTCCTGAATAAAATGAGGGACATTTATAAAAGCGCAGGCAGACGGCTAATCAAAACAGCAGTAAAAAATGGATAAAAAAAATACATAAAAATAGACCCCTTCTGCTGGATCATCGGTAATTTTACTGTCACCGTTGATATATTGCCGGCGGCGGTCCTGTACAGTGGGGTGGCTGCCATGGAGCTGAAGGACAAGGGGGCCCAACACGAGCTTGCCTCATTTCTTTGGGTTGTTGCTGAACTCTTCTCAAGTATCGTAAGACCAGGGATAGTAGCTATTGGGGGTCTCAGTCACACACAGGCCCTTGTGTCTTCCACATACGTAGACCCCAGTATTATAAATGGCACATGGTAGGTGGTGGCCCTATTACAGATTTTGCATTATGGCCCAGGAGCTTCAAGTTACACCTCTGCCTAAGGGCTCATCCGCACGAACGTGAATCTCGTCACACGGACACACAGATTTCAATGTGGCCGCTCACACGACCGTTGTTTCAACGGAGCGTGTGAACGGTCCGTGAGAAAATAGGACACATCCTATTTTACTGCGTGTCACGCAACCCTCCATAGACTCTAGTCTGTGGGGGATCCGTGACAACGTGTCCCACACGGGGGCACCTCGGACGGAAAAAACTGCAGTTTTCACTTCCGAGGTGGGCTACGTTCGTGTGGATGTAGCCTTACAACAGATACTTTGTTACCATGTCGGGTCAGTCTCACGTGATCTCATTGACCACTCATTGGCTTGGCCGTCCTATTGTGTCAAGTCTTTTTGGTGGACCATTCCAAGTTTTGCCTTGGGGCCTCGTTATTACTGCTCCGGAACTTAATACCATTTGCCCATTGGTCTATATTTATGGTAGACATTGCAGGAGATATTTCTGTTTGATGATAAGAAAACAGTTAGGGCATTACGGTTTCTTAAAGGGGTGTCCGGGATAAGAAAAACATGGCTGCTTTCTTCCAAAAACAGCGCCACACCTGTCCAAGGGTTCTGTCTGGTATTGCATTTCAGGTGCAAGTGAATAGTTCTGAGATGCAATACCAGACACAACCCATGTACAGGTGTGGTGCTGTTTTTGGAAGAATGCAGCCATGTTTTTCTAATCCTGGACAACCCTTTAAGTATCATATACATTGTAGGGGTGATACATCTTTGCCAGCAATACTGAATACATCCGGCTAGTACTTACCGTGATTGCACATTATACATAAAGAGAGCGGTACAAGGCGGAATGAAGAGGGGGGAAGTAGAGGAAGGGAAGAAAGGAAAAAAGTATGAAGGAGGGAGAAGATGGAATGGACAGAAGATCATGTTGAGACGCTTCGGGGGGAGGATGAAGTTCGGGAAGGAAGAGGATGAGTAGAGGGGAAACTGAGGAAAGTTTTTGTGCCATTCTAGAATGCCTCACAATTAGGACCTCTGGGACTCCCTCATGTCTAATTTGATTGGAGGTGTTAAAGGGTATCTGAACTTCAACTTCTCAATGCCTAAATCCTGCATAGCGGGACTTGCACACTCTCTTATATAACCCCATAACACTTGAAGGGTTTTTCCCATGAAGGACATTTATGACAAAGCCACAGGATCTGTCAGATAGATGCAGGTCCCACCTCTGGGACCCGCACCCATCTCCATAACGGGGCCCCCTAACACCTGTTCAGCCGCTCTTCGTTGCGGCTGAATGAGGGGTTTTCCGACCATGAAAAAAGGTTACATGGTCGCGAGTTACATAAACAGCGCAACTCGCTGAGCTACGCGGTTTCCGTAACTCCAATAGTAGTGAATGGCAGTTACAGAAGCAGCGTAGCATTATCTTTTGTGTATGGGCAGCTTAGAGCCCATGAACTAAAGATCTGCAATATTTAGGTCCAAAACACAAGAGCTGCCTAAGGCCTAACGCACAGGACCGTGTTGAATTTGCGGTCCACAAAACCACAGATCTGTGGTCTGTATTTGCGGTCGATGTGTCCGAAAAAAAAACAACTCCGTTTTGCATCATTAATTACGGATCTGCGAAAAAAAATATGGAAAGCTGGAATTGATGTCACCGGTTTGTCCCAACCCCCCTGAGTAGGTCACATGATTCCCAAATACGGACAGCAATATCACATGTCCTGGGTTTTTGCGGCCCGGACTCTCAGCCCCCACAAGGAGAATGTCAATCTGACACTTGTACTCCCAATAAAAATGACACATTAACCCTTTGGATCCCAAAGTGACACGAATACTAGACGTCCCATTACACCCGTCATTAGGGAAGGTTTCATCGGCTCGTTCCTTTTCTGGAGCTCCTCCAAGTTTTCAGTGAGTCGGGCGAATAGTCATAAAGAGGAACAATAGATTTTCTTAAAAAAAAAATACAATTAAATGAATGCAATGGAGAACAATCCCCGACAGAAGACGGAGCGCAGATTACGGTAATTTGTTTTCAATCATCTGGCAGCGCTGCCGTGTTTCAATTTGCAATGAATCCTGTTTAACAACTGTTGTTTTATTGGAGCTTAAATGAGGTCCTATTTGCCGTTTTAATGATAGAAGACGCTTCCAGGAACGCTCGCAAACGTGTCAAAATTCAGGGGGGGATGTGGCGGCTGGATGTAAAAATCGCTGGATTTACATGAATTCTTCATTAATGGAATCCTTTGACATGTTAAATCCATCTCTGCAAATGCCTAATTATTCCGCTAATCTTCACTTTCAGCCTCCGGAGTGTAAATATTTGTCATTATTTCAAATATGGAGGAATCGCCCTTAAAAGAAACATTGTGTTCCAATCTATTCTGGAATGCTTTGGCCCTGTTCACACAGAAAAAAAATCTGCCTCAGAATGAAAAACAAAATCGCTGTGAAAAATGCTCGGAAACGAGTGCCACAGGTTTTTGTTTTTTTGGGAGGTCAAAGTCAATGGGGGGGGCGATTTCTGACTTTTTTGGCACGGATTCTGACGCGGTTTCATCTTAATACTTCCAGATTTGTCTCTTTTATCGCAACATTTTCCTACCTAGTAAAGCGGATTCCGTGAACAACATAAAGCATTTATTAGCGGTACACGGTCTATGCTATTAGATATAAAGTAGTAACGCAGGACGCAAGACACAGGTGGATTGTGGGGTTCATTTAAACGTAGAATACCCTTCAAAGGGTAAAGGCAATGTCCAGAGATCCAGACCTCAGGAGGACTAAGGGTATGTGCACACACACTATTTACGTCCGTAATTGACGGACGTATTTCGGCCGCAAGTCCCGGACCGAACACAGTGCAAGGAGCCGGGCTCCTAGCATCATACTTATGTACGATGCTAGAAGTCCCTGCCTCGCTGCAGGACAACTGTCCCGTACTGTAAACATGATTACACTACGGGACAGTTGTCCTGCAGCGAGGCAGGGACTCCTAGCATCGTACATAAGTATGATGCTAGGAGCCCGGCTCCCTGCACTGTGTTCGGTCCGGGACTTGCGGCCGAAATACGTCCGTCAATTACGGACGTAAATAGTGTGTGTGCACATACCCTAACCCTACACCCGTCATGTATGGTCCAGGTCATTTGCAGTGAAAAAAAAAATAATGCTTTTCAGCAAGATGTGTTTGTGTTTTTTTATTATGTGTTATTATGGTGTTTTTTTATTGTGTTTATTATTTGTGTTTGTGCTTTTTATTGTGTTTTTTTTATTGTTGATTACATATTTTTATTATTGTTGTTTTTTTTATGGTGTTATTATTTGTTTATTATGTGGTTTTATTACATATTTTTTATTGTTTTTTATTATCTATTTTTATTATGCGTTTATTATTATTTATTATTATTATTAGTGTTTTTTGATGCATTTTTTTTATAATGTGTTTTTAATATAGGTTTTACACCTCAATAGACAGTTTGGAAAATTGTCTAAAAAAGGGGGCACGGCTTAAAATATTCTTGTAAAGTATACCAGCCAAGAGATGGAGTAAAGAGGTGAAAAGTTTCTAACAAGTCCAGCAAAACGCGCCAAATTAGTCATCGTGCACTACTGTGATCAACTTAAGTTTAAAGGAAATCTGTCACCAGGTTTATGCTGCCCTATGCGAGTGGTGCCAGAGACCCCGATTCCAACGCTGTATTACTTACTTCTCTGCGATCGGTAGCTTTTGTAAAAATCACTTTCTCATGCAGCTTGTATTTACGGGCTGCGGCTAGCCCCACCCAACGGACGCTAATTGACAGCATTCTCCCCATATCCATAGGAAGAAAGCTGTCAATCAGAGGCGGGTGGGTGCCCAAAACATCAGGAAATACATCCAATTTGTTGCCTCTTTGTATTGTACCCAGTGGTAACTCCCAGACTACGGGGACATGTGAACGCGGTCATATAATGACTGCACCCATAGGCCAATAGTCATCACTTTACCACTGCTAATTATTAGTACAGTACTAACCAATTGACAGCAGTGATCTAATAGATCCTTAAAGTGAATATTCACCATTGAACACCATTTTTTTTTTCTAAATAGGTTCCAATCTCTGTGCCGAATAATTTCATAATATCTCTTGATGGAGGTCAGAGCGCGGTTTTCCTGAGTTCCAAATCCTCTGCATAGTTACATAATACAATTCTGTCTGCCTGTAGTCAACACTAGGGGGAGCTTAGTGCATACTGTGTGATTATGGAGTTCAATGTACTGTATAACCAGTATGCTCCTCAGCTCCCCCTGGTGGTGCCTGCAGGCAACTACAATTTTATCATTTCACTATGTTTATGCAGAGGATTTGGAGCTCTGTAGCAGAAGAATGGTTAAAAAACCAAACTACCTGGTATCAAGAGCATAAAAAATCACGTAGCTCAGAAGCAATACAGGTTGGGTAAAACAAAGTATTTGCAAAGTTACTTGACCTAAAAAGTTAACCAAAGCGACTTCATTCACACAGAAATAATTTCCGGTGGTTTCGAAGGTTAAGTAACGCAATTTTCTTCACGTCGCTCCTGAATTAAACAACGGACTCCGTTCTAGAACTGTAGAAGTCCTTTATCCCAGATTTGTCCTATTACATAAGCCCCTATTCGGTATTAACAGTCCAGCAGGCGGCTATTAATGAGTTCTAAAGCCTTGCAAGGTAGTAGCCTCAGTCTATAAATATCCCTCACACTACATAATACCCGCACTACACCCAGCCGCAGGGAGGGGGAGGGGAGGCACAATACTTTATACATAAATAGAGAAGAATGCGGCTGACTATTTTCTCACTTCCGTAGCATTCCTGATTTGGGGAAAAAATAAATAAATAATAATTTACCTTCGTTGTTTGTTTAGCGTTGGATAAATGAGACGGAAGCTACGAGTAGGAACCGTGTCTGTGAGACTGACGTAAGGCTTTCTTCTCACCCGCCTGACACTGAGCGCAACATAAAAGAGGTGAAGTAAAAGTCACAACGATCCCTGTTCTCTCCTTTAAATAGCAGAGCTGAATTGCTCATTAAAAGTGGTTGTATGAGATTAGAAACAAAAAGGTCTATTTTTTTTACAGAAACAGCGCCACTCTTGTACATGGCTGTGTCTGGTATTGCAGCTCAGACTTATTTAAGGCAATGCTGCAATTATTTATTTCTGTTACTTATATTGCGCAAATATATTCCGCAGCACTGTACAGAGGTCCTCACTTACTGTTCCCATTGGGGCTCACAATCTAAATTCCATATTGGTATGTTTGTTTGTTTTTTGGGGTGTGGGAGGAAACCGGATTACCCGGAGGAAACCCACGCAAACACGGGGAGAACATACAAACTCCATGCAGATGAGGTCCTTTGATTGGATTTGAACCTAAGCGCTGCAAGGCAATAGTGCTAACCACTGAGCCACCGTGCTGTAATACCAGACACAGCCCATGGACAAGAGTGGCGCTGCTTCTGGGGAAAAAAAAAATGAGATCCCTTTTTCTAATCTTCGACCAACCCCTTTAACTCTTTGGGGGCTTCAACATTGTACATCATGAGAACTCACTGAGTAGAGATAATGCAGTCCCATGTAAAACTACAGAAAGCACACAGGATGTCGCAATGACTTGCATGAAATAACAAACACAGCTCTTCTACAACTGGCTAACTCAGAGAGTCATCATAATGTCCAAATGATGCAAGATGGATCAGAGTATCCATAATGTAGTAGGTTCATCTGAAGTGACAAACTCAGATCTGCTACATTTGACAAACTCTGCTACATTTGATAAGCTCTGCACTCTTCCATCTGCATTTGGGCATCATGAGAACTCCGGATTATCGGTTAATGACGGTCCCGTCACACACGGGCTGCACACGGATGGCCTCCGTGTGCAGCCCGTTGTTTCACGTACCAAATTCAATGCAAAAACGGGCAGGAGTAGGACCTGCACTACTTTTGACGGAACGGCCGCATGGTTCCGTTAAAACAACGGAAGCGTGCATGGCCCGATTGAAATAAATGGGTTCAGGGTGCCATCCGTGACAAAAACGGATAGCACCCTGAAGGAAAAAAGTGGGCATGAGGCCTAAATGAATCAACAAGGATAGGTTTAAAGGGGTAGTCCAGTCATAAATAGTGTCGATCGTTGGAGGTCTGACCTCCTTTATATTTTAGGATGCCTTTGTACACTCATAAATGAGTTTTATGGATTTTTCTATGATGTCCAATAATCCAGAATATTTGATAATCCAGCCGAGATATTTTTTTTTATATGTTGAACTGCAAATGATCTCGTCCTCATACACAAGGAAGCACACACTTAACACCAGGAAGCGGCCCGCACGCAGGTCGGGGAGAACTTCAATAACCTACAGATATGTGACCGGCCACACAAGGCTGATTTAGGAGGTTGAATAGAACTTAAAATAAAGGTGTACTCCGCTTTTGACAATTCAGTTTTGATAGAACGTTCCCACAATCAGGGCATGACCACACATGGCGGAATTCCTCCGCAACTGTCCGCATCCATGCCGCACAGAATCTGCGTTGCAGATTCTGCTGCGGATCTGCACAAAATGTGCAGTACATTGATGCGGACTAGCTGCTGCGGACTGCGGGAAAAGTGCTTCCCTTCTCCCTATCAGTGCAGGATAGAGAGAAGGGACAGCACTTTCCCTAGTGAAAGTAAACGACTTTCATACTTACCGGCCGTTGTCTTGGTGACGCGTCCCTCTTTCGGCATCCAGCCCGACCTCCCTGGATGACGCGCCAGTCCATGTGACCGCTGCAGCCTGTGCTTGGCCTGTGATTGGCTGCAGCCGTCACTTACACTGAATCGTCATCCTGGGAGGCCGGACTGGAGACAGACCCAGGGAGTTCTCGGTAAGTATGAACTTATATATTTTTTTACAGATACATGTATATTGAGATCGGTAGTCACTGTCCCGGGTGCAGAAACAGTTACTGCCGATCGCTTAACTCTTTCAGCACCCTGGACAGTGACTATTTACTGACGTCTCCTAGCAACGCTCCCGTCATTACGGGAGCCCCATTGACTTCCTCAGTCTGGCTGTAGACCTAGAAATACATAGGTCCAGCCAGAATGAAGAAATGTCAAGTTAAAAAAGCAAGACGCATCCGCAGCACACATGACATGTGCATGACAGCTGCGGACTTCATTGCGGAACTTTGAATCTCCATTGAAGTCAATGGAGAAATTCCGCCATGAGTCCGCCACTGCTCCGCAACAGACAGAGCATGCTGCGGACACCAAATTCCGCTCCGCAGCCTATGCTCCGCAGCGGAATTGTACGCATCGTGTAAACGAACACTGCTAAATTAAAGTGAAAGTCAATGGAGAAACGGCTCCGCTGCGGATTAACGCTGCGGAGTGTCCGCAGCGGAATTTAAGTGAAATTCCGCCATGTGTGAACCCGCCCTCATAAGCTGATCACCGGGTGTGATCACTGCAAAAACCTTGCAGCAAGTGTTTGACTTCGCTGCAGCGCCACCACAGGAGAAATGAAGCATTACACATTACTTATTGAAATCAATTGGCTATTCCTGTAATATACAGATGTGCTGGGTCCTCCAGACTGAGAGACGCTCTTTGCAGCTACCCTCCACTCTGGCTGATAGGGGGGTCATGAATAGGGACCACCCTCTATTAATTCTCTATATAAGCAACGTTCTGCCTCTGCCTAGCAAACAGAATGTATGAAAAAAAAAGTAATTAATTAGTCCAAAGACTCCCTAATGAAAATGTCCCCTTAATTACATCTTGTGAGCCAGATGAGCTCCAGGAATATATATATATAGAAATAATTATAATATTATTAGTATAGTCTGACAACTGGTAACCAGGCCATGGGGGCTGTCATGCGGCCGGCCAGCGTCCCCAATAACCTAAAATGTATCTCCAATTTCTTTTCTCATATTTAGCGTTGTTCCTCTCGCTCCCCGAGTATCCGGCTCACTAGAAATACTCAACTTTATAAGAATATTAATTTGAGGTTTCAACAATCTCATGCCTAGAAGGGAAGGGACGCAATTAACCTCAGAAGAGAAGGATGTATATAAAATGTAGAATATCTTACTGCGATTGATACAAAATGTCAAATCATTGAACGGCAAGTAATTATTGTGCTCATTGTCCCCCTGTGTTTCCCAATTCCGCACAAAGGCAAATAGCGTGATTTCATTTGTAGATGTTCCGATTAAACGGCCATGTGCTCATTTTCTTCACCTTCTGGTCTTTCATTTAACACTTCACAACATCTGTTTAAATATTCAAGAAGTCTTGATACAATCTTTACTATCCTGGAAAGAATTGTTCACAGTTGCTTTAAATTCACACATAGTGCTGCAGTGTAAAGCATGGGGGAGATAAAGTGTAGATGCTGATGAAAGAGTAGGAAGATTTACGACTACCTCAGACTCTAATAGACATTGCAGCTAAGCTGGACTCATTGATCATAGATGTGATTTCTGGAGAAGCCAAGTAGCTGCCGCTAAAGAAAGTACATGGCAGGTAAGCATTGCCCACAGATAGTGACTTACATGCCAGTCAGACTGGTTCTGCTGTAAAGCAGGCCCCGAGGGTCAGGAGGCTGGCTCAAACCAACAACATATTAAAGGGGTAGTCTGAAATTATAGAAAAAAAATAATTCTGTAGAAACAGCGCCACTCTTGTACATGGGTTGTGTCTGGTATTGAAGCACAACCCCACTTAAAGAGGAGCGGTTAGCTCTCCTGACATGTCTATATACTTTTCAGAAAACAACAAATACCAATTTGGTTGCATCTTTTCTTACAAGTTAAAGTTGTGCCATTCCTCTATTATTCCTACTGGAAATGTATTCATAATTTGATAACTTGGTGTTACCGTTTCCCCTGTTAAAGAAGGCCGACATGGTCAGCATTGATTGGATAGTGTCTGACTGTGTAGGGACACACCCCTAAATGGTAACATACAGTTAATTTATTCATAAATTTCTAGGAGGAATAACAGAGGAACGGCACATTGCAGAGTTATGAGAAAAGATGCTACAGGATCGTTACATTATCGGGAATACAATAATTGAATAAAACGAACATGTCAGGAGAGTTGACAGATCCCCTAAATTAGGCAGAGCTGCAATACCAGACATGGCCACAGAGAAAGGTGGCGCTGTTTCGGGGGAAAAAAAACAAAAACTGAATTTTTCCTAATCCTGGACAACCCCTCTAAGTAAGGTGAGCTGGAGTGGGACATTTTTGGATGCCTGAACACCTTCTCATCATGGCTGCCAGCTGCTATATCCTTGGTCAGGATACCAGTCTAGCCTTATATTGCAACTGTGATGGACTATGAGAGATGATCATGGATAACGGGTAGTAAGGCAAACCAAAAACAGCCTTAAAATATGGAGCTGTTTTCAAGTGAAAACAGCCCGAGTTTCAGCGGTTTTTTAAGCAACTTGCGTTTTTTGCAGCGTTTTTGGAGCTGTTTTTCTATTCAGTCAATGAAAAACGACTCCAAAAATGTCTCAAGAAGTGACATGCACTTTTTTTTATGAGGCGTTTCTTTACGCAGCCATTTTTTAAAACGGCCGCGTAAAAAACGCTCCGTGGGAACGGAACGCCGTTTTTCCCATTGAAATCAATAGCCAGATGTTTGGAGGCGTTCAGCCCCCGTATTTTTAGCCGTTTTTTTTTTTGGGCATTTTCGTTCTGAAAAACGGCTCAAAATAGTCTGTGTGAACATACCCTTAGA
This sequence comes from Rhinoderma darwinii, assembly GCF_050947455.1. Classification (NCBI taxonomy): domain Eukaryota; kingdom Metazoa; phylum Chordata; class Amphibia; order Anura; family Rhinodermatidae; genus Rhinoderma; species Rhinoderma darwinii. The sequence continues at coordinate 9,558,392 of NC_134699.1, read as the reverse complement.
GTGGTCAAGAGTCATATACACGGTATGCTTTGTCCATCTGGCATAACGTAGTATGTAGTGGAATGAATGAAAAGTAAATGCCCCCCGACCCCCACACTTTCATAGTCAGCGGGTAGGCTCCCATAGGAAAAGTCACTCATGCTACATTCTTCCAGCAGAGGCAGAAGAGGGGGGCTATGCTGAAACTTCCCTTCACAAGTGGAAATATAGCTGCCAGTTTAGGGATCGGCAGGTGCAGGGGTGTTAATAGTTATGCAACAGCCCTCCACACCAAGGGTCCTTAAAAAACGGTGTGACTTGCTTCCATGCTGAACATGCCATCGTATCGAATAGCTTTATTGCAATCACTTGCCTCTTCAGACAGCAGAACGGCCACCCCTACAAACATATAATGGATGAGGCCGATGATGTCATCGTAGCTCATATGACAACATTCTCCTCTTTTTCATCTTTTATCTTTATGCTACTTATCCAAAGAAGTTAATTATTTTTTATTTTTTTTTGGGGGGGGGGGGGGGGGGTATTATATTTTTCATGATATCTTTAATGTCACATTTACGTGTTAGGCATTGTAGTTACACTAATCCATTTCAGGAGCCTTTGATCAAAAATGCAGGCAGATGCGCCATTCTGTACGCCGGCCTGGAAAATAATTCTCATCGTGGAAATAACGGACTTTAAATCACCAGATGATTACCAGTAAGAGCAGAGGCAAGATTTAGGAGGATGAAACGTAGCGTATACCGGGAGACAGGTGCTTCTTAAGTTTGAGCATATTGCAAGGCCCCGTGGCAAATTTTATTGGCGGATAACGATGGAGATTAGTAAAACGGTTTCTGGAGGATATTTTATATGTTTTTGAATGATTCTTAGTGGAAGCCTTTAAGTTTAAGGATCATTGATTAAGTCTTCACACCTGCAGATCTTTCCTAGTGAGCGGGATTAGCTCCTGTAAAAAGATCAGAACCATAGGAAAAAGGTCTAAGAAAAAAAAATATCCTTATTGATTGAAAGGGGTTTCACAGGATTAGAAAAAGATGGCTGCTTTCTTAAAAAACAGCGCCACACCGATCCCCAGGTTGTGCGTGGTATTGCAGCCCAGCCCCATTTAGTTTAAAGGGGTTCTCTGGTTTAGACTATCCCGACTTGTTAGAAGGGTAATCGAATCGGTGTGGAAACCTGGTAATAAGTATTTAATTTTCCTGCAGCGCCACAACAGGGGAAATTCTGAATTACACAGCGTCCATTCTTATCAATGGGTTGTCCAGGTAATGCAGGACAGTACAGGTCCTCCAGAGCGAGACGCTCTTTGTAACCGCTCTCCACCAAGAGATAAACAGAGAACCCCCTCTATGAACTCCTCTAATAGGGTGTATGAAAATTGGGTGTTACACATGCCAACCCCTTTAATAGGGCTTAACTGCAATACCAGATACAACCAGAGGACAGGAGAGGCGGTGTTGTTGGAAGAAGCCATCCACGTTTTTCTAATCCTGCACAACTCCTTTAAATTGGCTTTCCCACTTATCAGACATTTACAGAATATCCTGTGTGTCTTCCCACCCCTGAAGCCCCTACCTTTTGGGAAAACCAAGGTGCCCTGAACCCGTTTTGCCTTGTGAGGTGGGCGCAAAAGCATCCATGGAGAAGTCACTGTGCATGTGTGTCACTCTCTCCATTCAAGGTCAAGGGGTGTTACGGAAACTGCCACTCAGAGAGCTGGGCACCTCTCCATTTACTGGCCACCTCACCAGCTGGAATAAGGTCAGGAAATCCCCATTCTCCCAATAGGTAGGGGAACAAAGAGATAGAACCCCATTTAGGTCATATCCAAGCGCAAGACCGCAAGGGGCTGTCACATTGCCTATTCCCAGAGAAGAGTATCAAATGATAAAATTCTGTCTGCCTGCAATCACCACTAGGGGGAGCTTGGGAGATTACTGCAGACTGTTTATGCATTGATCTCAATAATAAACTCAGTAAGCTCATAAGCTTCCTCTAGTGGTGGCTGCAGGGAGCTAGAAGTTTATTATTTACCTTTGTGTCTATGCAGGTGATTTGGAGCTCTGTATCAGAAAAACTAAGCTTGGACCGCTATGAAGATAAATTAAAGTTGGACTTAAAACTAAAATTCTGATAAAAAGGTGCACCTTGACTTTAAAGCAGAACATCTTATAGTAACAATGAAAATCCCAAGCAGGGTCACATGACGAGGATGTCTGTATCAGTCAAAGTGTGAAGCGCCTGGCGTGTGCTCAGAGCATTCAAAAGACTGTTTGGGTTCTGCCTTTCTTCAGTTTCACTGATGAGTTGTCCGTACACTGCGCTGCCTTCTGTAAACAGCCCTCTGGGCTTTGTGATAATGTAATTGTGTATCACCATGTGTGGACGGATTTGCAGAGAAAATTCAGTCTTCATCTCCTGGGTGAAAAATCTTCATTTGGAACAGAAAGCAAGAAAGGAAAAAAATACTTACGAAATCCGCCAGAGCTGTGAAAGAGTCACATAAGACACCAGTGGATTCATGTATGGACAGACTAAGGCTATGTTCACACGGAGTATTTTGGGGGAGGAATATCTGCCTCAAAATTCCGTTTGGAACTTTGAGGCAGATATTCCTCTCCCTGCACGCCGATTTTCGCGGCAATTATCGCGCCGTTTTTCGTCCGCGGCCATTGAGCGCCGCAGGCATAAAACAGCGAGATATACGCTTTCTCCTGCCTCCCATTGAAGTCAATGGGAGGTCGGAGGCGGAAGCGCCCGAAGATAGGGCATGTCGCTTCTTTTTCCCGCGAGGCAGTTTTACTGCTCGCGGGAAAAAGACGCCGACGCCTCCCATTGAAATCAATGGGAGGCGTTCTCGGGCCGTTTCTGCCGAGTTTTGCGACGCGGTTTCCGCGTCAAAAAACTCGGCAAAAGACCCCGTGTGAACATAGCCTAAGGAGGTCATCTCTCCACATCTCACTTTAATTCAAATTACAGTAGCAAGTGAAGTTAGTCACTGCTGGCTATAAGGGGGCAGCATTATAGTAGTTATATTCTTGTATATAGGGGGCAGCATTATAGTAATCATATTCTTGTATATAGGGGGCAGCATTATAGTAATCATATTCTTGTATATAGAGGCAGTATTATAGTAGTTATATTCTTGTATATAGGAGCAGTATTATAGTAGTTATATTCTTGTATATAGGGGGCAGTAGTATAGTAGGTTCACTGAAGTGACAACTGAGTAAAATATACCTTTTAATAGTAACTCGTTTTAAAAACAGGGGTAACACACCACTGTGAAATGAGCCCCACCGTGAAAATTAAAAAACGTATTAAACAGAAAACACTGAGTCATTATGATAGATATATCTCAGTGTTTGTAACAATATTTGTCTGGAACCAGCATATATCCTGGGCACAGCAATAGTACAATCCCCAAAAGAAGCACCAGTGTCCGAAATAAATCACCGGATCTCCTAGTGCTGGGTGTAACACAATGTTACTGTCCCCTATGCAGACATTCCATATACAATAAACGACCCTACGCGTTTCAGATACTCATCCTCAGGGGTCCGTATCTTGGTAACTCTGGCCTCATCACCAGCGATAATAGTGTTCAACAGCAGATATTCTGCTGTGCGTCACGGGAAGATGCACGTATCGATGTCAACGGCATACTCCATTGCAGGCGCTGGGTTACTATAAACACCTAAACTCCACCCCTCGTATTTGGCGGCGATACATGAACTGACCAATCACAACACCCTCTCGATTCGTGACACCTGCCCATGTGACCCCCCGCCGTCAGCTGACAGCCAGGGGTCATCATCGACCGCATCATACCGAACGCGCAGGCGCAGTAGAAGCCAAGGACGTGTCGCCCGGACTGCCAAGCAAGAGGAAGGTAAGCGCAAAACGATAATTTATTTGCTAAGTATGTCTTGCGGGACAGTTACCCACCGCAAGTGGACTACCTTACAACGCAACTCTTAAGTTAATAAACACATATTTGGTGGACAAGTTTACTAAGTCCCTTCCATTTGAATAAATCTGACAAAAAGATCTCTTTATGTTAGCTGGCCAATATGGCCATATCGAACATAGTGCACTATGCAAGTGGAACCCACCCACCCACAGAGGCAACCCAAGGTGAAATTTGGCCACCTTAAGGGGAATGGTATTGCATATTAAATAAAACACGTATAATTAGTCTGCTCATTTAAACCCGCTGGTTGTATGCATGCCAGTCTATGGATCCATTGGGCTTCTTTGCGTAGAATTAAGTTGTCCCAGTCACCTCCTCTTTTTGGGGGTCTAATAAGTTCAATTGCTTGAAACTTTAAACATGCTGCATGGCCTTGATGTTTAGCATGCACATGCTTAGATATTGGGGTGTCCCTAACATGAATAATATCTCCAACATGCTCTCTTATCCGGCGTCGAAATTGTCGTGCTGTTTTGCCCACATAGTTTAGGGGGCATGGGCATGTAATTAGGTAAACCACCCCCGCTGTTTTGCAATTGACAAAATCCCGAATGTTGTATTTTTTTTTTTAGTTATATTCTTGTATATAGAGGCAGTATTATAGTAGTTATATTCTTGTACATAGGGAGCAGTATTATAGTAGTTATATTCTTGTATATAGGGGGCAGTAGTATAGTAGTTATATTCCTGTATATAGGGGGCAGCATTATAGTAGTTATATTCTTGTATATAGGGGGCAGCATTATAGTAATCATATTCTTGTATATAGGGGGCAGCATTATAGTAATCATATTCTTGTATATAGGGGCAGTATTATAGTAATCATATTCTTGTATATAGGAGCAGTATTATAGTAGTCATATTCTTGTATATAGGGAGCAGTATTATAGTAGTTATATTCTTGTATATAGGGGGCAGTATTATAGTAGTTATATTCTTCTATATAGGGGGCAGTATTATAGTAGTCATATTCTTGTATATAGGGGGCAGTATTATAGTAGTTATATTCTTGTATATAGGAGCAGTATTATAGTAGTCATATTCTTGTATATAGGGGGCAGTATTATAGTAGTTATATTCTTGTATATAGGAGCAGTATTATAGTAGTTATATTCTTGTATATAGAGGGCAGTATTATAGTAGTTCTATTCTTCTATATAGGAGCAGTATTATAGTAGTTATATTCTATATAGGAGCAGTATTATAGTAGTTCTATTCTTGTATATAGGGGCAGTATTATAGTAGTTATATTCTTGTATATAGGAACAGTATTATAGTAGTTATATTCTTGTACATAGGGGGCAGTATTATAGTAGTTATATTCTTGTATATAGGGGGCAGTATTATAGTAGTTATATTCTTGTATATAGGGGGCAGTATTATAGTAGTTATATTCTTGTATATAGGGGGCAGTATTATAGTAGTTATATTCTTGTACATAGGGGGCAGTATTATAGTAGTTATATTCCTGCATATAGGGGCAGTATTATAGTAGTTATAATGTATATGCACGAAAGCCTAGTTTCATAAGAGAAGTTTTTCTTTTCTTGGCATTAAAAATAAATGCCTCTGTCTTGGTCTCTCTGCCTTCCAAGATGATACATAATACTAATATTGGGCTTCAGAACACTGCTCCTTCCATAATTCATAGAATGCATTAACGAGATGACCTTTGACTTACCCGGGTTTATTGCCAAGTTTGTATTGGAATCAATGATTCTATTTAATTGGTAGCGATCTAGTGACCCTGAGTCACTCCCACATTCTTCATCCTAACTTGTTTCCATGACACTAACTTTCTACCTGTCATCCTCTCTAACCAGCACGGACCAGCTGTCACTTATAATATATGTCACCAGGATTACTTATATCCTCACATCAATGAACCCTTTTCCCCAAATCGGTCACCTTATCAATGGTCAAGCTTTTTTAATAACTGTGCGTTATAACAAAAATGTATCTGTCCTCCATGATCTGATACATTGTTGCAGACTCAGGACAGGAGGGGGACTATTGCTGCTGAGGTATTTAGATCACAAAGTATTGTCTAGACTGGATACAATTGTATCAAACCCTCTTCTGTACAGGGAACCGTGGGGTCTGTACAGGGTTCTCAACCTCCAGACATAAACATGTTCCCATTCACTGACAGCAAGCAGAAATCTTGAAAATGGTGAGGTATTGAAACACAAAAGCCCACATTTACTAAGACTGCAGTATTTTACATCAGTCTAAGAGGAGGAGGTAGTTCTAGTGGTAGTTTAGGGCAATACTGCTTTTTCCAGCTTGTTTTGCACGTAAAGATGTAGCAGAGCTATGGTAGATCATTTGGCACAACTCATGGTGATATATGCTGTTTTTACATAGGACTGCAGGTAAAACTGACAGTATTATCTTTTTGAAGAACGATATAAAATCACTGAAGCTGGAAGTTATGTGACAATTTCACCTCTGCTACAATTGTGCGCTATTTTGCTAATCAGTCTCCTATCCTACACCCGAAATTTACTCTGCTGACCTTCTCGGCAGCATCAGAACAGTTTTAGATTTATCCGGTGTCTTCTAGAAAGCGAGTGAATAAGATGAGGATTTCAGTGTACGAATTTGCTAATTTATTAGTGACTTTTCGCTCTTAATCACATTGTTATTCTGTATCAATGGAGAAAGCAGCACAGTTGAGCTCAGCGTCTCCTGGCCATCATCCTGATTAGTTACCTGGCACATACCCTTCTGCTTGATCTGGCGTCTGATGCCTCCTTGAATGAGTAATGATTTTTTTATTGGTTTGATTAAGTTTATAATGTCCCAACTTGCTATAACATACAGGAGTTATTGTAAATCGATAGAGTCCGGCTGCTGGGACTTCTAATAATCCTGTAATCAATATTGATGCGGACCATTAAAGTTTCGTATATCAGTAGTTTATGTTCAGAATGCTCCTCAGTCACAAAAAAAATCCATCTAGTGCACAACTAGACTGGAGAACAGGAAGGAGCTGGGAGGAGGGGGATGCAGCTGCCTTATCTCTCCCTCAGTGTGTGGATGAGACTGCATGCTGTGAGAGGGGAGGAAAAGCAGCAAAGGAGAGATATCGGATTGGTGCTGAAACACATCACATCAGTAAAAGCTGGCACTCAGTAAGCATGGAGGGAGAACATTTAATTGCAGTAAAATAGCCGCATTACAATGACTATTGTTAACCGAGAGTTAATATGGGGGGGGGGTTCCCTCATTCCAAACCTTTATAAATTAGCTAGAACATAGGGCAAGTACCTCTGGGGGACCCAGTATTGATGTTAACGGGCACTTTGTAATGCTCCATTTCCCCTGTGAGCACACTGCAGGAAAATTGCACACTTGCTGCCAGGTTCTCCTGCAGATGACAGCTGATTACGGGGGTCCCAATACTCTATTACATTGGGAAGGGAATCTACACTTAAAGCATATGTCCTACTCGGAAAACCATTTACATCTTCGATAATCTTCTACTGATCCGGACTTACATCCTGTATTGTACTCCAGAGCTGCACTCACTATTCTGCTGGTGGAGTCACTGTGTACATACATTACATTACTTATCCTGTACTGATCCTGAGTTACATCCTGTCTTATACTCCAGAGCTTCACTCACTATTCTGCTGGTGGAGTCACTGTGTACATACATTACATTACTTATCCTGTACTGATCCGGAGTTACATCCTGTATTATACTCATTTTCAGTCATTTTTTGGCGCGGTTTCCACGTCACAAAACTCAGTGTGAACCCAGCCTTATACTCCAGAGCTGCACTCACTATTCTGCTGGTGGAGTCACTGTGTACATACATTACATTGCTTATCTTGAGTTAGTCTGTACTATACTCCAGAGCTGCATTAACAATTCTGTAGACTTCAGAGCTGAAATACCAAGTATTCCCTGCTGTTTCAGTGTCTGCACACAACTTGTGCTGGTGATTTTCAAATCTGAGTAGTGCCATCATCGACTCCACTGTTTATGCAGACCATTTATAAACTGGAACCTTTAAAAGTGCCTCTTCTCCCAGTTGCAGACATAGTCCTTGCTCCACCCCCCTCATTTTGGACAAATGACAGCCCATATGCTACAAATGACAACTGAAGGGGCAATGAAGTTGAAAAGCACTAAAAAACACAGCAAAATACAGTAATTTTGAAAAAAAAAGTGCAGGAAATGTGAAAAAAAATTGAAATTTGTTTGGGCTCTAATCTTATTCTCTTCGATTAATTTCTAATAATCCATCCAGTTAGCAGAGGACACGAGAGGTTTTCCATCAGCCCATAGGCCCGCAACATACCACAGCTGTACATGCAGAATTTCTTGGCAGGCACGTGAGACGTGTTTGCCCCATCAATAACACCACTACCCATGCTATGAGCCATGTTGTCATATCTACAGAGGGGGGGGGGGGGACAAGTTGGCAGTGGGATGCCAGCTTTTTATAATTGTTTTCTCTCCTTGACCGTGTCATTCCTGTATTTACTCCACCTGACCGGAGTGGCAGGCAATTTCCCAGCAAGAGTGACCCTTCCCTACACCACACTGCAGAGCAATTCAGGATTATTGCTGCATCACTGCTCCAGCGATCATGTAGTTATAATGGAGCAAACGCACATATAACTCATCTAATGCAGATCTGATAAATATGTCTCTATCCAATATCTCTGCCATATCAATCTAATATCTAGTCCATACCTAAATCTAATATATATCTTACCTATTCCTATTTTTCCAATATATCTAACCATCTATCTATGGATTTATCTTATCTACCTCATGTATCCATCTACCTCTCCATCTATCTCTCCGTCTATCCCTTATATATATCCCTTCTTCCTATCTTTCCATGTATCGGTTAATCGATAGATCTTGTATCGAATATCTATTCATCTCTCCTCTTCCTATCTATCTATCTAATATCTATCTATCTATCTAATATCTATCTATCTATCTATCTATCTATCTATCTATCTATCTATCCCCTTCTTATCTATTCCTCTAATATCTTTCCATCGATCTATTCATTTATCCTTCTATTAAGCTCTATCCCATATCTATCTCATAGCTATTTAAGATCAATCTTCCTTATTCCTGTTTTTACATACATGCTATCTAATCTCATATATATCTACTCTAATTTAATTTATTTAATCTATTCCATTTACATCCCTTTTCTTCTTAGCTTCTTCCTTTCTTTTCATGTATCTGTTCCTCTATCGATCCATCTTGTATCAACATCTATCCACCTATCCCCCTTTTCCGGTCTATTTATCCATCTCTCCCCCTTCTTCCTTTATCCTCTAATATCTTTCCATCTATCCTTCTAATATCCATTTAGTTGGACCTACCTGTTCTTGGTCGCTCGCTCTCCACTTTGTGATACAGGATTATCATTCATGTGAACAGAATTTGATAAAAGGTTGGAGTAAAAATATAATAATAGAATGAACGTTTGACAATTTTATTTGATATTTCAATATAAATAAAAAACAATATGTGGAGTTTTGGTGTTGGATGTTTTTATCTTCTGCAATGCATTTATAGAGTCCCCACAACAACAACATTACTGGAAGGGACCTTGTACTCAGACATGTCTCTCAATCTATCTCTATGTATCCATATCTCCACATACATTGATCTATCCACTGTCTGTCTCCCATATCTATCTATCTATCTATCTATCTATCTATCTATCTATCTATCTATCTATCTATCTATCTGTCTGTCTGTCTGCCACATCTATCTATCTGTCTCCCATATCTATCCATCTATCTGTCTCCCATATCTATCCATCTATCTGTCTCCCATATCTATCTATCTGTCTCCCATATCTATCTATCTGTCTCCCATATCTATCTATCTGTCTCCCATATCTATCTATCTGTCTCCCATATCTATCCATCTATCTGTCTCCCATATCTATCTATCTGTCTCCCATATCTATCTATCTGTCTGCCATATCTATCCATCTATCTGTCTCCCATATCTATCCATCTATCTGTCTCCCATATCTATCTATCTGTCTCCCATATCTATCTATCTGTCTCCCATATCTATCCATCTATCTGTCTCCCATATCTATCCATCTATCTGTCTCCCATATCTATCCATCTATCTGTCTCCCATATCTATCCATCTATCTGTCTGCCATATCTATCTATCTGTCTCCCATATCTATCTGTCTCCCATATCTATCCATCTATCGGTCTCCCATATCTATCCATCTATCTGTCTCCCATATCTATCTATCTATCTGTCTCCCATATCTATCTATCGGTCTCCCATATCTATCCATCTATCGGTCTCCCATATCTATCCATCTATCTGTCTCCCATATCTATCTATCGGTCTCCCATATCTATCCATCTATCTGTCTCCCATATCTATCCATCTATCTGTCTCCCATATCTATCCATCTATCTGTCTCCCATATCTATCCATCTATCTGTCTCCCATATCTATCTATCTGCCTCCCATATCTATCTATCTGTCTCCCATATCTATCCATCTATCTGTCTCCCATATCTATCCATCTAGGTCTCCCATATCTATCCATCTAGGTCTCCCATATCCATCTATCTGTCTCCCATATCTATCTATCTGTCTCCCATATCTATCTATCTGTCTCCCATATCTATCTATCTGTCTCCTATATCTATCTATCTGTCTCCCATATCTATCTATCTGTCTCCCATATCTATCCATCTATCTGTCTCCCATATCTATCTATCTGTCTCCCATATCTATCTATCTATCTATCTGTCTCCCATATCTATCTATCTGTCTCCTATATCTATCTATCTGTCTCCTATATCTATCTATCTGTCTCCTATATCTATCTATCTGTCTCCTATATCCATCTATCTGTCTCCCATATCTATCCATCTATCTGTCTCCCATATCTATCCATCTAGGTCTCCCATATCCATCTATCTGTCTCCCATATCCATCTATCTGTCTCCCATATCTATCCATCTATCTGTCTCCCATATCTATCCATCTATCTGTCTCCCATATCTATCTATCTGTCTCCCATATCTATCTATCTGTCTCCCATATCTATCCATCTGTCTCCCATATCTATCCATCTGTCTCCCATATCTATCCATCTGTCTCCCATATCTATCCATCTGTCTCCCATATCTATCCATCTGTCTCCCATATCTATCCATCTGTCTCCCATATCTATCCATCTGTCTCCCATATCTATCCATCTGTCTCCCATATCTATCCATCTGTCTCCCATATCTATCCATCTATCGGTCTCCCATATCTATCCATCTATCTGTCTCCCATATCTATCCATCTATCTGTCTCCCATATCTATCTATCTGTCTCCCATATCTATCTATCTGTCTCCCATATCTATCTATCTGTCTCCCATATCTATCTGTCTCCTATATCTATCTATCTGTCTCCCATATCTATCTATCTGTCTCCCATATCTATCCATCTATCTGTCTCCCATATCTATCCATCTATCTGTCTCCCATATCTATCTGCCTCCCATATCTATCTATCTCCCATATCTATCTATCTGTCTCCCATATCTATCTATCTGTCTCCCATATCTATCTATCTGTCTCCCATATCTATCCATCTATCTGTCTCCCATATCTATCCATCTATCTGTCTCCCATATCTATCCATCTATCTGTCTCCCATATCTATCCATCTATCTGTCTCCCATATCTATCCATCTATCTGTCTCCCATATCTATCCATCTATCTGTCTCCCATATCTATCCATCTATCTGTCTCCCATATCTATCCATCTATCTGTCTCCCATATCTATCTGTCTCCCATATCTATCTGTCTCCCATATCTATCCATCTGTCTCCCATATCTATCCATCTGTCTCCCATATCTATCCATCTGTCTCCCATATCTATCCATCTGTCTCCCATATCTATCCATCTATCTGTCTCCCATATCTATCCATCTATCTGTCTCCCATATCTATCTGTCTCCCATATCTATCTGTCTCCCATATCTATCCATCTGTCTCCCATATCTATCCATCTGTCTCCCATATCTATCCATCTGTCTCCCATATCTATCCATCTGTCTCCCATATCTATCCATCTGTCTCCCATATCTATCCATCTGTCTCCCATATCTATCCATCTGTCTCCCATATCTATCCATCTGTCTCCCATATCTATCCATCTGTCTCCCATATCTATCCATCTATCGGTCTCCCATATCTATCCATCTATCTGTCTCCCATATCTATCCATCTATCTGTCTCCCATATCTATCTATCTGTCTCCCATATCTATCTATCTGTCTCCCATATCTATCTGTCTCCTATATCTATCTATCTGTCTCCCATATCTATCTATCTGTCTCCCATATCTATCCATCTATCTGTCTCCCATATCTATCCATCTATCTGTCTCCCATATCTATCTGCCTCCCATATCTATCTATCTCCCATATCTATCTATCTGTCTCCCATATCTATCTATCTGTCTCCCATATCTATCTATCTGTCTCCCATATCTATCCATCTATCTGTCTCCCATATCTATCCATCTATCTGTCTCCCATATCTATCCATCTATCTGTCTCCCATATCTATCCATCTATCTGTCTCCCATATCTATCCATCTATCTGTCTCCCATATCTATCCATCTATCTGTCTCCCATATCTATCCATCTATCTGTCTCCCATATCTATCCATCTATCTGTCTCCCATATCTATCTGTCTCCCATATCTATCTGTCTCCCATATCTATCTGCCTCCCATATCTATCTGCCTCCCATATCTATCTGCCTCCCATATCTATCTGCCTCCCATATCTATCTGCCTCCCATATCTATCTGCCTCCCATATCTATCTGCCTCCCATATCTATCTGCCTCCCATATCTATCTGCCTCCCATATCTATCTGCCTCCCATATCTATCTGCCTCCCATATCTATCTGCCTCCCATATCTATCTGCCTCCCATATCTATCTGCCTCCCATATCTATCTGCCTCCCATATCTATCTGCCTCCCATATCTATCTGCCTCCCATATCTATCTGCCTCCCATATCTATCTGCCTCCCATATCTATCTGCCTCCCATATCTATCTGCCTCCCATATCTATCTGCCTCCCATATCTATCTGCCTCCCATATCTATCTGCCTCCCATATCTATCTGCCTCCCATATCTATCTGCCTCCCATATCTATCTGCCTCCCATATCTATCTGCCTCCCATATCTATCTGCCTCCCATATCTATCTGCCTCCCATATCTATCTGCCTCCATAAATCTATCTGCCTCCCATATCTATCTGCCTCCCATATCTATCTGCCTCCCATATCTATCTATCTGCCTCCCATATCTATCTATCTGCCTCCCATATCTATCTATCTGCCTCCCATATCTATCTATCTGCCTCCCATATCTATCTATCTGCCTCCCATATCTATCTATCTGCCTCCCATATCTATCTATCTGCCTCCCATATCTATCTATCTGCCTCCCATATCTATCTATCTGCCTCCCATATCTATCTATCTGCCTCCCATATCTATCTATCTGCCTCCCATATCTATCTATCTGCCTCCCATATCTATCTATCTGCCTCCCATATCTATCTATCTGCCTCCCATATCTATCTATCTGCCTCCCATATCTATCTATCTATCTATCTATCTATCTATCTATCTATCTGCCTCCCATATCTATCTATCTATCTCCCATATCTATCTATCTATCTGCCTCCCATATCTATCTGCCTCCCATATCTATCTATCTGCCTCCCATATCTATCTATCTGCCTCCCATATCTATCTATCTGCCTCCCATATCTATCTATCTGCCTCCCATATCTATCTATCTATCTGCCTCCCATATCTATCTATCTGCCTCCCATATCTATCTATCTGCCTCCCATATCTATCTATCTGCCTCCCATATCTATCTATCTATCTGCCTCCCATATCTATCTATCTGCCTCCCATAGCTATCTATCTATCTATCTATCTGCCTCCCATATCTATCTATCTGCCTCCCATATCTATCTATCTGCCTCCCATATCTATCTATCTGCCTCCCATATCTATCTATCTGCCTCCCATATCTATCTATCTATCTGCCTCCCATATCTATCTATCTGCCTCCCATAGCTATCTATCTGCCTCCCATAGCTATCTATCTGCCTCCCATAGCTATCTATCTGCCTCCCATATCTATCTATCTATCTGCCTCCCATATCTATCTATCTATCTATCTATCTGCCTCCCATATCTATCTGCCTCCCATATCTATCTGCCTCCCATATCTATCTGCCTCCCATATCTATCTGCCTCCCATATCTATCTGCCTCCCATATCTATCTGCCTCCCATATCTATCTGCCTCCCATATCTATCTGCCTCCCATATCTATCTGCCTCCCATATCTATCTATCTATCTATCTATCTGCCTCCCATATCTATCCATCTATCTGCCTCCCATATCTATCCATCTATCTGCCTCCCATATCTATCCATCTATCTGCCTCCCATATCTATCTATCTATCTAATCTCTCTGCCTCCCATATCTATCTATCTATCTATCTATCTATCTGCCTCCCATATCTATCTGCCTCCCATATCTATCTATCTATCTGCCTCCCATATCTATCTATCTATCTGCCTCCCATATCTATCTATCTATCTGCCTCCCATATCTATCTATCTATCTGCCTCCCATATCTATCTATCTATCTGCCTCCCATAGCTATCTATCTGCCTCCCATAGCTATCTATCTGCCTCCCATAGCTATCTATCTGCCTCCCATATCTATCTATCTATCTACTCTATATCCATATCTATTTATGTAAATCTATCCAGCTAGATCTGTATTTCTATCCATCTATTGTCTATGTATCTATATCTATATGTTCGATCGTTCTAGGTCTATACACTATGTAGTAATAACTACAGGATAGTTTCCCTGCACCAGTAACATTGTATTACAATATCTTACCTGCTTTGCATTCCAGCCTTTGAGCAGAAGTACATATAGTGAATAAGAAACGGAGGAGAGAGGGAAAGAGAGAGAAGGAGGGAGAGGGAAAAGAGAGAACAGTTAGAGAAAATCACTGGAGAGAGAGAGCGGGTGGAAGAAGACGACAGTGAGGCACAGACTCTAGAGGGAAACAGACTGAGCACATCAGGAGAGAGCACAAGAAGAGACTGTTCAGTGAGGGGTGGGGAGGAATGGTGAGTGGGCTAAAAGAGGCTGGTTCTGTGAATGAAAAGATTAAGAAGACTGTTATGGAACCAGGGAGGGACAGAGGAGTAAAGGAGAAGGTGAAGAGTCAGGTTCTCCTGATACCAAGTCCTGCCTGATGATCTCCACATATTTGGAGGTGGCTGAAAACCAGTATTCCCTGCCTGCTGATGGTCAACCCTAGTGAAGGTCCCATTTCTGAGTCATCTGGATCTTCTCTCTACACTTTACCAGTCAAGGTGCAGTTGAGTTGAACTCAAGCCCAAGCCCTTGCTCCATCCTACCCTCATAATGCGCTTTAACGCAACTCTAGAGGTTACTCTGGCGGATGGAGTGCAGTCTCTTCAGGCTCAGGACTCTGTTGTGCCCACCATGTTGGTCATGAACATCACAAACATCAGCACCCAGCATATCATGGCTGAGGGTGACCTAGATGTCAACACAGACATCTACTCCAAGATCCTGGTGACCATCATTTACTTGTTCTTATTTGTGGTTGGCTGCACGGGCAACACCATCACTGCCTACACCCTAGTGAGGAAGAAGTCCTTGCAGAACCTACAGAGCACTGTCCACTACCACCTGGCCAGCCTGGCACTCTCAGACCTCCTCATACTTCTCCTCAGCATGCCCATTGAACTGTACAACTTCATCTGGGTCCACCATCCCTGGGCTTTTGGCAATGCAATGTGCAAAGGGTACTACTTCTTACGAGACGCCTGCACCTATGCCACTGCCCTCAACATCGCCAGCCTCAGTGTGGAGAGGTACATGGCCATGTGCCACCCCTTCAAAGCCAAAAGTATCATGTCCAGAAGCCGGACTAAGAAGCTCATTACTTTTATCTGGCTGGCATCTCTTCTGCTGGCCACCCCAATGATCTTCAATATGGGAGAAATCTATGGCTTAGGGGTAGAGGACCCAGACCACCTTGTCTGCACCAGGATTGTGGAAATGTCTACATTCAAGACGGTCATCCAGGTGAGTCCAGTGCTTTATGTACTCCACACTAGATGTAGACTCCTAGATTGTTCTCTGTAGTAGAGGCTGCTCCTAGTTACATCACATAAAACATCATGATGTCATAATATATGTATAATATCAAGCGGACACCTAAATGAGGATTATAAGTGGGGAGCAAATCTGACTGATTAGACCTGCCTCATAGTTATCTATCTATGGCACATCTATCTATCCATCCATCTATGGCACATCTATCTATCCATCCATCTATGGCATATCCATCCATCTATCTATGGCATATCCATCCATCTATCTATGGCATATCCATCCATCTATCTATGGCATATCTATCCATCTATCTATGGCATATCTATCCATCTATCTATGGCATATCTATCCATCTATCTATGGCATATCTATCCATCTATCTATGGCATATCTATCCATCTATCTATGGCATATCCATCCATCTAGGGGGGGGGGGGGAACAGCTAAGTGTCTCATTTTATCCATTTTTATAGTTCTAATACAGTAAACTATGAAATGCATGTTATATTATTGTGGTTTCCAGGATAAGAATTATAGTCTATGACAGAGGTCCTTAAACCTTATGATCCCACAGACCTCTTTGGCAGTCTAGACAAGCCTAAGGAGGGCTCCTCAGAATAAAGTTTCAGCATTTTGGAGAAATATTAAGTGTCATTGACATTTCAAAGTATCTGTAAGATCTGTAGCTTGTATCACTGACATTATGGACCAAATTAAAAACTGTCCACGGATCCTTTGGGGTTCTGTTTATCTCAGTTTAAAATCCCTCGATCTATGATGGTCGTATGCAACTCAGGCTCCACAGCTTTTGCAAAACTACAACTACCAGCATGCGACAGTCAGGTCATGCTGAGAGTTTTGCAACAGCCGGAGAGCCACAGGTTGGAGACCATTGAAATATCCTTTTTATCAGCCCCCTAAATAGTCCCAAATGGCTAATAAGAGTTTCTATTGAACCATATTGGCGCTTTCACTTTAATTTACATCACATTAATCTCATTCCTCTCGCAGCATCGACATCTATGACTGCAGCAGGCTGGTGATAGCAGATATTGGCGCTCTGTGCATTGTGACTTATTGATCGCCTCGGTTAGGAGGATAGATTATAATATTAATCGGACACATGACATATCTACAGTATTTCCATCCTCTGTTTGGAAATTATGTTGCAACAAATCCTGCTTATTCTGTCTACACACAACCAGGATGATTAATAGGGGTGTCTGGCAGGATGCTCGCCTGCAGATACATTGTATCAATTGTTCAACATTCATAAACGCTACAACAAATACCAAATTGGACTCATGTATCAAGATGTTGCAAATATAGCGATCTAAATGACCTATTGCGACACTTCTTACCCGGAATTCATTATTGAGATATAGACTAGATATTGCCCAGTTATTTACAACAGAACAACAACATTTGTGGGGGCCCATACCCCGTAATAGTGGCAGATCTCACCGATCTGTTGGATTTTTATTCTACTAGATTCTTTGTTTAATTGGGTGATCAGCGTCACCAGAGGTATTTGAAAGCTGCTTATCATTCTCTCCCTAAAGGCAATAAACATGTATGCTCAGTCTCCAGGTTCCTTCTTGCTGGCAGTGTCTCGCTCAGAGGCATTGGGGCTCCTGAACTCCAATGCAAACGTGTAACAGCCACCCCACTACCATGTGTCATGCTGTCCTCTTATGTAGCAGAAGCGTCTTTGGCCCCCTCAGTCATCGGGGGCCCCAGTGCGAATGCTTCCTTTCCACCCCCAACAGCTACACTCCTGGTATTGCTGCTGCAGGCGTCTAGGAAAGGCTGGAGGGAACGAGACGGTGGATGGCCCTGGGCAATTGCCCCTTTCACTGTCCCTATAATCTGGCCCTGCATATACGTAGTATCCGATTTATGAAGTGCAGATTCCATGTGTGTTGTACCAGCCGCCGACTCCCAATGGATTGCAGCAATATGTGTATTGTTAATGCAGGAGGGAGATTTATCAATAGATGCATGAATGAAGTTACGTGTAGATGAAAATAGCGCCAACTTCACCAAACGCATTAAAACGGAGAAAGTGGTATAATACATTTGGCACAACTCTATAGAAATACTAGACACACTTCTCGACACTCCTCCTTATGGGAGATATATATATATATACACACACACATATATACATATCCCGTAAGGAGGAGTGGCGAGAAGTGTGTCGTGTGTGTGTGTGTGTGTAGATATATGTATATATCGATCTATATCTCTCAATAGAAAAAAGCAGCACCCAAAGGCAAATTCCAAAATGGGTATGGATGCCCAGCAGGTAATCCCGATCCAAGGACTGTGAGATATATGCAAATAAATTTTTCACACACACACACACCAATATTTTGTGCCACAAAACGGCGTGGTGCAAGTCTGATAAATTTGCCGCATGTGGTGACTTCGTAGCCACGCCCTTTTTTGTTGCTTTTATATTTAGGAAATGTGGGTGACTTGTGGCTCTATGAATCAGATCCGCGGCGGTTACATGTAACAAGCGAATAATATGTGATAAGAAATGTTTAGTAGAGGGCACAGACATACTTTGCAATAGGAAAATTACAGCAATACCCTTTAAGGTTATTCACAATTGATCTCTAAGTGACCATCAAGCACAATGTTATGCCTGTAGCTGCAAAAGTACAACTCCTATCATAGCAGCGGGATCCCAAATTCCACAACTCCGTCAACACACTTTAGATTAGGATATGGGAGTACTCTATATGCTCGGTTATTTGAGCCCTATTGCACTAAAACTTTGGTCTATATGCATATACCCAAAAAGAGATATTAGATGAGATAGAGAGATATTAGATGAGATAGAGAGATATTAGATGAGATAGAGAGATATTAGATGAGATAGAGAGATATTAGATGAGATAGAGAGATATTAGATGAGATAGAGAGATATTAGATGAGATAGAGAGATATTAGATGAGATAGAGAGATATTAGATGAGATAGAGAGATATTAGATGAGATAGAGAGATATTAGATGAGATAGAGAGATATTAGATGAGATAGAGAGATATTAGATGAGATAGAGAGATATTAGATGAGATAGAGAGATATTAGATGAGATAGAGAGATATTAGATGAGATAGAGAGATATTAGATGAGATAGAGAGATATTAGATGAGATAGATAGATAGATAGATGAGATAGATAGATAGATAGATAGATAGATAGATAGATAGATAGATAGATAGATAGATAGATAGATAGATAGATAGATAGATAGATAGATAGATAGATAGATAGATAGATAGATAGATAGATAGATATGAGAGAGAGAGATATGAGATAGATATTAGAGAACATGTATTGAGTAGCGCCATTGTCCGTCCCTCCCGGGGTCCTCGCTCTTTTATTTCTGTTACCTTCATGTGTCTCAGATTCTTTCATATTTGTGATTATATAACTAGTTTTTCTTCCCCATGGCAACACACCACAGTGTCAGCGTGTCATTACGTTACCATATCAGCCATCACTACACATGACGAAGAGCAAGTGTCCGAATCCTACGTATGCTCCTTCCTCCAAGGGTTAATAGGACTGTACGCTCATCTACAGGGGGTCTATTACATTAGAATATGTGATTACTAGTTTTATTACCACGTGTCTGGTCATACTCGTCTAGTTGTGGAAATGGCTTTCAGAGACATTCTGGTACTGTGCGCCCCACCATATTTTCATTTATAAGTCACACCCCTTTCTGCAGGCCACGCCCCTTCACAGGCAGGCTATTCTACTTGTGAATAAGGCCTAAAGTTGAGTGACGTCACTCACATTTAGGAGCAGGACGGACGGAGCCAAGTAGTGTTATTCACGACTAGCGGTCTGAGTGAGGTCGGTGTGTGCCGGCCTGGGAGTGGACCAGTCCAGTAATCTGACCCCACGTCACGTGAGGTCAGGTGACTGGACCGGTCCACACCCGGGCCGGCACCCACTGACCTCCTCACTCAGATCGCGACGCCTGATTCACTAGTAGTGAATGACACTATTTGGCTCCGTCCGCCCTCCTCCTGCTCCTAAAATTTAGAAATTTAGCTGAGGCTTCATGTAGAGTTATAACCTAAATGCATTTGCCGCGAGCCGCGCCCTACGCAGATACGCCTCACCAGAGAAGCAGTTCCAGCCGGTACATTAGGGGGAGTTAATTCAATGTTTAACCAAATATGGCAGGCTCATTTTTAAAGTTGATAATTTTGTATGGCCCGCGAATGAGGTTATAAAAATCCAAAATGTCCCTTGGAAGAAATAAGGTACCCCACCTCTGCTATAAACCGTTCCCAGACACTTCTCTCCGTCCCTGCACTACCGGGCACCACTGTAGACAATGTACTGTGGTTAGGTTTAGCTCAAGGACGTTATTTGCAGCAGTGCCCGGGAGTGCAGGAATGGAGGTATATGAATATTTGCAGCATCCGTGAGATCTCCTTTCTTCTCCGGGAGTCCATGAGATCTCCCCTTCTTTCGCAAGTTGCCCGGATGTTTATTAAACTATTGCTGGCAGATCATTTTCAGCTGGGTACATCGATGATTTAACTTGTGGTAGACTACTTGGGTGGCGTCAAGCACTTGCAAATTCCTTTATTTAGGATTCCTTTTTCCTCCATAGAAATTACAGGGGTTTTCCAGGATTAGAAAAACATGGCTGCTTTCTTAAAGAAACAGCACCACACCTGTCGATTGGTTGTGTCTGGTATTGCAGCTCAGCTCCAATGAAGTGAATAGGGTTGAGTTGCAATGTAGGACAGATGGGGCTGTTTTTGGAAGTAAGCAGCCCTACGTTCTTTAATGCTGGAAACCCATTTAGCAAAGATGGTTGGTCAAGCCACACATTCCTGATTGTCCTTGGATCATGGCGGATCAATCTGAGGATCCCATTCATTTCATATCAACAGTTAAATCCCATATAAACCCCAAAAATGATGTATGAGTGCAGCCCTAATGAAGGTGGTAGTTCTTGTTTTGTACGGGCAGCTTCAGTTGGCGAGTGGGCACGGTTTTTGGCATGATAAAACGTAATATCTGCAGATATCTGTAATTATAATGGTAAAGCATTCACTTGGAAATAGAGTTGCGGACTGTCAGCGACTCGTCTATAAATAGCAGCGTGCATAAATAAATCTATAGACATTCAAAGGGTCCTATCTTTATGCATAAGCGTGCAGCAATCTCCTCTTCACAGATGTGATAGCTTTCGGGAGCGAGCGCACATTAGGCTTTTGACATGTAGCGTAGTCATCACCCAAAATTTCCTTCAGAAATCGCAGGAGGAGGAGACCTATGAGATCTATCAGACAGAGACAGCGGTGCATCTAATAGACGCTGCTGCAGGACACAATAGGCGACCATTAAAGGTGGAATATGTAGACCTGCAGATGCCACTTATTGGGATAAGGTTAACTTAATAGAAAGGGAGTTTTTAGTCAATTGCTAAGAATTTAGTGCCTTGTGACCAGTCCCCGATTTACATATCATAAGCCCACAGGCACAGATTTCCCGGCACCTTAGACATCACCCATCTCGTTCGCCAACTCTGTACAAAATTTAGCAGAACATTGTGACGCGCTTCTCAACATCTAGCGCCCCCTTCAGAGTTATACTTGTATAGATACGGCAGGCCATGGGGTTAAACAGACGGGATCGGAGATAACTCCATTAAAGCGGGATGTCAGGTGTGCATTACAGCCAACTCCCGCTGCATAGCTCCTGTGCCAGCGTCATCACGGCTTCATAAATTTACAGCATGGTGTGGGTAGGGGTTAAAGGGATTGTTTGAAGGAAAAAAAAAATACAAAAAAAATACATGTCTGCTTAAACAGCGCCACTCATGTCCAGGATAATACCAGACAGACCATAGACAAGAGCGGCGCTGTTTTTGAAAGGAAGCCGCCATTTTTTACTTATGTACAGCCACTTTATAGTGGTCATGAGAACTTCCACACTTATATCCAGAGATAAACAACAGTATTCCTTATGTAGTCCCAAATCAAGGACTGTAATGTGTGTTGTACTGGTATGACCAGTTTAGGGCAACAAGAAAATGAGGACCACACTTACTATTTTTAGATAGATTTTCAAAAACTGCATATGTAAAATATTACCACCATATAATGCCTAAATAATACTCCCATACATTTTCCAAATAATACTTACCATATAGTGCCCATGTAACACTGCCATACAATGCCCACACTAAACTACCATTTAGTGTCTAAATAATACTGCTGCTATACAATGCCTAAATAATACGTCCATATAGTATCTGAATAATACTATTACCATATAGTGCCCATATAACACTGCCATATGCCTAAATAGTACTCCCATACAGTATCTTAATACTACCCTATAGTGCCCATATAACACTGCCATACATGTTCAAATAAAACAAATATTTAGTGTTCAAATAATACTGCAATGCCTGAATACCACCACCTAGTATCTAAATACTACTGCCATATAGTGCCCATAGAACACTGCCATGCAATTCCAAAATAAAAACAACCATTTAGTGTCCAAATAATACAAACATACAATGTCCAAATAATACCCCTATACAGTACCCACATAATACCGCCATATAGATTATTGCAGACCAGGAGGTAAAGAACCGTATGGCTATGATTTAATATCTGCCCAGTGCTCTATTGTTGGGCACATCACTGGGTAAGCTGGCGCTCTGAAGGCTGCTGGAACTAACAGTGGAGTAGAACGATTTTCGCTTCACTCTAAGGCTATGTTCACACGCTAAAGTAAAAACGCTGTAAAATACGGAGCGGTTTTCAAGGCAAAACAGCCTTTGATTTTCAGCCGTTTTTAAAGCTCAATAAGTGACGTGCTCCTTTTTACGGGCCGTTTTTTCAAACGGCCGCGTAAAAAAATGCCCCGTCTGAACGAAATGCCGTTTTTTCCATTGAAATCAATGAGCAGATGTTTGGAGGCGTTCAGCTTCCATTTTTTCAGGTGTTTACACCCCGAAATACGCCTGAAAACTCTGCGTGTGAACATACCCCTAGTTTGCTTCTGAGAGTCCTGTTGTCAGGGGAGCTTCTAGGAAATGGGAGCCATTAGGCAATTGCCCAGTTTGCCACCCCCTAAAATCAGACCTGAATATTGAAAGGCTGCCAGGTGAGAATCTAAAATATTTGTAATGATATGAAACAGAGATGGGTCTGGTCAGTACGGAAATGCATGGTTTAGTCAGTATGGAAGTCACATGGCTCTGTATCCACAATGCACTTCAGGCGGATACGTGACGGATATGACAATCATGTATAGGGTCTCCAAGAGCCTTTGATGTGTCATTCATGTATTCAGCAGATCCCCTTCAGTTGATTTGTTATGTGCCGAGTATTTGAGAAGTACATCAGGTGCACTTAGAAAAACTTCAAGAACATGAATGTTTTTGATGTGTGTTCATTTAGTACATTGAGGGCTGTATGGCTGCTTAACAGATAGAGGGCGCACCCCTTAAAAGGCTCCAACGTGTGGTCAAATAGACAACCTTGACCCTTCTGGAATTACAAATAGTTTCGTAGTCACGTTCTTAGCTAAGTGGCCACTTGAGTCTCTGTGGGTCACAGCTTGGTGATAGAAGAGGTGGTCTTTGGGTAACTATGCTGCATCTCTGGCCTTTGTGGGCATCTCTCGCTCAGTAGTGCTGGTAGCGGTTGCCAATATGGCGGCCGAAACACACCGAGTTATGGATTTCTAGGTCAGCAAGAAGTTCTCTTACAGAGGTTTTCCCACCCTATTCAGTTATGGCATGTCTCTATTCCTTCTGGGAATCCTTTAGGAATAGGAAATGCCATTGTTTAAAAAGGAGCAGTGCCACTTCCGAAGGGGCAGAGCATGACCGTTTAAAAAAATAAAAATAAAAAACATTCCCTGTATACAATGTATACATTTTACCCAAAGTATTCCTTGAATAAATCTCTTCAAGCATGACCACAATGCACCACCCCCTCAGGTCATGAACTAGGCATAAACACAATGTATGAATTTTATCCAGAGTGTCCCTTTAATGAATCCCTTTAAGAATGATCATACAATAGGATCAAACAATAAGGGTCAGACTGGCCCACAGACTACCTGAGGATCCTCCAGCGAGCCCCGGCTCTGACACAATAACTGTCTAGCAGAAGACAACACCAAACCACTTGCCACTAGAGTCTATTTTTTATGGGGTGGTTTACAAATACCCTATCAGACCCTATTGATTATATGGCCTTGATGTTCAATGATAACCAAAAAGATTACGATGGATGGGGGACCCAAGTAGCCTTAGCCCGCACCGCATACAATCATGATGGGAGTTGTATTGCACCAAATCCAAGCATTTGAACAGTTTGGGATGGCATAAATGGGGCATTGTGCAACGGTTGGTCCTTCCATCCATCATACAACACAATGTATATACAATGAACACATAAGGGCTGGGTATTTTTACCAGGGAAGACTAAAGCAGGGTACTACTAGGCTAAAATAGACACTAGTGGGTCCAATACTTTTTAATGTATCCTGTTCAGAGGTAGGAAAGCCTGATTCTCGATGCCCTATATATGCCAATCCTATGCAATAAAATAGCCTGACGTAGCTCGTAAACTTTTGACACAGAAACTGTTAATCCCCCAATCAGACAATAACACGAGGGGAGTTGTAGTAATTCCTGCAGAACTCATCTCTAAGCTTCTACACATTGCGATGTGTAATATGGCTCAGTGGAGGGATCCTATATATCTAATAGACATATCTGTGTTAATTGCTTTCGGTTTCCTAAATCCACGATCAAAGAGACAGATTTACATCATGATTAAACGGCGACAGAAGCAATTAACTCATGAGAGGCTTCCGTATCAGACGAGGGATGGAGCTGCCACAACGGAGAGGGTTGAGTTGGGCACGTCGGCGTCTTGTGAGGGTCTTGGAGAGGAGATTTTACGATAGGCAGGACAGTGTTAAAGATGCAAGGATCCGCAAAATTCATGGGGCTAGATCAGGACGCCAGCTGTCACTTATGTGGGTGAATTACATATGTGCCCATATGATGCCTGCTTGTGCCCTCTGGCGTTACACAATTGTAGGTCACATGAAGGCAGAATTATTGGTTACTTCTAAAAGAGATGGAAATAAACTACTAGAGAAGAGAACCTTTGGAGGAGACCAGGTATAGGGGGGGTGAAGACATTGCAATCTCAATTGGGAACTGTCCAGTGCCTAAGGGGGCTCAAAGACCCCTCTATGGCATCATGCACATAGCCGAATTGGTTTTGCGGTCCGCAAATCCACAGCGGTCCATTGGACTGCAAAAAATCTTGTTGTGCATGAGTGTGTCATCCGGACTCGCGGATCCACAAAAATTCACCCGAATTGGTGAAACCAAAATAGCGCACCGTAAAATAACTGGTCCTGAATTTTCGCGGTCCGCAATTGAGGACCCCACACTTATCCGTGTAAATCATAGTCATGTGCATGGGGCCATAGAACAGAATGGGTCCGCAACTTATCCGCAAAAATGTGGATAAATTACGACCACAAAAATAGGGCTCAACAGTAGTGCGTGAAGACCCACGAGGTTTATAAGACGCCTCTGGTGGAGACTCCAAAATAGAATAGTGTACAGTAGTGCGTGAAACGTTAGCCTGCCCACAAAGGATGTTTGAGACGATCGTAGTCTTGCAATGTCTTTGTTGGCATCTTATGACGGTCATCCAAGGGAAAGACTTCTCCATGCGCCAGAGCCGAGGACCCTGTGAGGTCCCTGGATTATCGGCTGCAGAAGAAGCTTAAATGAACCACACGCCTGCAGGAAAAGCTGGCTGGCTCTTTGAACGCTCTTATCTCCGGGCCGTGTGCAGGATCCTTGTGTTCTCCGGGTCTAATCTGAGCAGATACATCCGCCCCCGCTTATCCCAGCCATGTTTGACTCTACACGGATATTAACAATCCCGCGGGATGGATCCTCTTACTTTTCAGACCAGAAAATGATTCCTCCATACATCATTTCTATCCATCTTTAAAGAGCATTTGCCCCCAAGATCAAAAAATCCCGAGTATATATAACCGGCTGTATCGAGGAAAGCTGCGCCATTATAGCCTCTAAGTGTTGTCACCCACCTTTTCCAGACTCCTGAATATCAAATCTGCATAGTTCTACAACACCTTGCCCTACTCCCATATGACTGCGTAAATAATAATGGCCTTCTCATGCCAAGGACCCCAGATATTTTCAGATCCCGAGTCTCTCCTCTGATTTGGGCCGTTTGTTCCAGGCAGTGGGCTCTGCCGATTCTTGCAGCTATTGTAATAGGAATGATATCTAGGTAGAGCCCTGCCAGGACCTTCCTTCTCAAGATCAGCAGCATAAACTGCACTTCTTTGGACAGTGTGGCGAGCACTGCTCGTTTCGCTCTCTTTCTGTATATATCCCAGGCATGCTGAGGGTTGTAGTTCCACAAAAGCTGGCATGCTATAGGTTGCTGACCAAATGGCATACAGGGTATGGTTTACAGACATGGTATTATCTGGCATGTAATAAGAGTGAAGACGCTTCCCCTCCTGAGATCACAGCCGCCCTTCTCGACACATCGTTCTACATGCTCGTAATGGGGTTCTAGGGCTGTGCCAGTGTTTTCATCGCTTCTTTGTGGCATCTGCCCAGCGTCTGCGGGGATTATTACATGAAGCCCTGGGCAGTAGCGTTTGGAAGGCATCTACTATGACTCGATGTGGTCTGTAACAAGAGGTTGAATGTTCCCGAACATGGATTTATTTCCTCTGGTACCATGATTAGTAAATCCTTCTTTGGAATGAAGATCGGTGCCAATCACTTCATGTTGGCGCAGTATTGGACGATGGAAATTAAATTTTTGTGGCGAGATTGGAAACAAACACGTGACAACGTTAAAGGGAATATTGACTTTTATATAGGAGGTTATTGGATTATAAAATGTAGTGCTGTGCGGTTCTCTGGGACAGTATCACATATTAAATACACAGCTCAGCAGGCAGTATCACACAAGATAGGCTTAGATACATGGCTCAGCAGGCAGTATCACACAAGATTGCTGAGCCATGTATCTAAGCCTGACAGTATCACGCATGATAGGCTTAGATACACAGCTCAGCAGGCAGTATCACACATGATAGGCTTAGATACATGGCTCAGCAGACCGTATCACACATGATAGGCTTAGATACACAGCTCAGCATGTAGTATCACGCAAGATAGGCTTAGATACATGGCTCGGCAGACAGTATCATGCAAGATAGGCTTAGATACATGGCTCAGCAGACAGTATTACACATAAGATTAGATACACGGCTCAGAAGAGACTAATCGGAGTTCAGCTTTAAATTTTCGATTACATGCTGAAAAATAAACCCTGACCCATCAAACTTTATCCGTGGTTACACCCTCCCATGAGAAAAGCTTTTGTGCCCCCATGTCAATACTGCCTGCTTCTGTGCTCTGGTGTCTTAGTGTTATCATAGGAACACTGGTCCTCATAACATCCAATCAGATTACTTCATTCACTTTCTGACTTACGGATTGGTAGCGCATTGTTTTGATAAAACCACAGGGCCTAAAAGCAACCAGAGTACAGGGGCAGGAAGTTTTGTCATGGGGACGCAGACACAAAAAGCTCTTCGCACAGGGGATATCATTTTAACCTCTGGTAAGTCGGCACAGGAATAAGATCTTTTAATAATTTTTGCACATTTAATAAACATTGGTTTCTTGCAACGCTCTCACTGGTTGTCAAACAGCTTTTCCAGAGTCCAGAAAGGCAAAACATAGTGGCCAATACCTATTAATGAGCCGGGGAACGTTGGGTGACCATTTGTTTTGGAGAAGCCATAAGGGTTGTCCCCCAGCTTTCAGAGAATCAGACATGGAAACCAATTTATTTTTTTTAGGGGGGCTCTTAAGAGAAGGGGGAGTTCTGTCTGAGTGAACGCGCTCCTGAGCATCCGTGTCTTCCTCGCTTCCTACGAAATGTTCATTAAGCACAAGTTAAAATAGCCGGCTTGCGTCTCCCCCGTCCTCGTATGTGAGCAGCCGGTGGTTTTGCATTTCTAATGAATATGTGCATAGAAAAATCTGCTTGAAAGCTGAAATCATCCTCTGGTAGATTTCCTCCTGCTAATTAATATTTACCGGGCTTGCTCTGAAAACCCTTCCATATGGTTTTTAGTCCGAGCTGCCTTGTTCCTGGGGACTCGGTAGCCCTGAAATGCTCAACGAATAGTGGATGATCCCATCCTTATTTTTTTGCCTCCACTATTTATTGGGCCAATCAGGTCTACTGGGTGTCCAGGTGGTGATGTCATTGAGGTGGAAGGTCCTGGCAGGGCTGTACATCGATGCAGATGACCCGCTGATAACAAACTCCCTTATCTGGAAAGTGAGGTGTGGTTTTTTTTTTACGAGGTCATGGTAGATGCACATTAAAGAGCTTCACCTCCCCCTCCAGACCTGTCAATATCTATCCATTCAAGATCAAGAAGTGTGTGGAGCTACATTCTGGTTTTCTGGTCTCCATTGTCATTCTACAGGCCTGTGTGATGTCAGCACGTGTCATGGACTCTACTTCTTCTTCCTCCTCCCTCTTCACTTCAGTCCCTGTTCGTAAATATTGCCACAGTGATACCCTTTCTGCTTCCTTTTGGGTCTGGCGAGACCAGCAAAGCACATGCTGTACGAGAATGGCCCTGTCCCCTCGCTAAAAAGTGCTGAGAAGTTCTGATGATGTCATTGTGAAGGAAGGTCCTGGCAGGACACTACCTAGATATTTCCAGTTAAAAATTCAGTTTTGGCTTTTTAGACCGACTTAAAAACAAAATTATAATTTCCATACAGACTGAGAATTGTGACGTTCAGGGTGAAGGGAATGGAGATCCTGCGCTCCAGTACACAGGGATATAGAAAATAGAATGAACGGGTGTCACAGCCGAGAGGAGCGGAGACAATCTGGTTATTAGAAGGCAGGATTTACATTTTCTGCTTCCTGCGTTGTCTCCAAAGATCACCAAATAAATCCAAATCCTGAACAGCAGCGCACCCCCCCCATCATAAAACGTCACCGAAGGCTACTGCTGGGGCAGCGTTCTGGGAGCCTGGATATCTAAGCCCATCATGTGAGATACAATCTGCGGACTTGTGTATCTAACCCTATTACAAGTGACACTGTCTGCTTTGATGATGTATCTAAGCCCATCATGTGTGATACTGTCTGCTGAGGTGATGTATCTAAGACCATCTGGGATACAGTCTACTGATCCAATGTATCGAAGACTCTTATGTGTGATGCTGTCTGCCTAACTGAGGTGTGTGATACGGTCTGCTAATCCAGGGTATCTAAGCCAAACATGTGTGATACTGTCTACTAAGCCGCTGTATCTAAGCCTATTATTTGTGAACCGGTTTGCTAAGAATCATGCGTGTGATTCTGTCAGATGATTCGGGGTATCTAAGCCAATCATGTATGATACTGTCTGCTGTCCAGGAGTATCTAAGCCTATTGTGATACTAAATAAACCCCTCTGTATCTGGTTTCCCTTCAGTAAGTGAACGGTGTATTCTTCTATCGGAGCGCGGTGTATCGCCCATCATAGATCTGCTGCTGAGCGCTGACGTCTTCACTTTGTGTTGTGCCCGGAAAGCTCAATGCTGAGCCCCCGTCCAGATACATTGCCAATGGGTGGTTAATAAACGGAATATTCTGCCATTAGTAAAACTTCAGGCAGCAGAAGCAGCGAATATCCCACTGGTTGTCACCACAGAAACTCTAATATTCGTCACTTCTAACTTATGATATGAAGACGTAAACAGAGGAGTATGAACGTGTACTAAATATTATTTACTGTTTGCAATATTGTCATATCTCATATCTATCTATAATCTCTCCCATTACTATCTAGGTCAGACATGGGCAAACTACGGCCCGCGGGCCACATACGGCCCGTTAGGCTTTTTAATCCGGCCCGCCGAACTTGTCCAAATAATAGTAAAAACCTCCTTTTTTTTCCCCTTTCCCTGCAATGCCCACGTTTTCCCAATAGATGGCGCACTCAAAACACATTGACCGTTGTTAACCCCTTAACGCCGAAGGACGGATATATCCGTCCTCAGCAGCTGCTAGTTCGCGCAGGAGGACGGATATATCCGTCCTGTGATCGCGCGGGTACTGACAGTTTACCCACGCGATCAGCGGCAGGAGCACGGCTGTTATACACAGCCTGGCTCCTGCTGCAACTGCCGGAATCGAAGCACGCGCCGATTCCGGCAGTTTAACCCATTAAATGCCGCTGTCAACAGTGACAGCGGCATTTAATGTGTTTGACAGAGGGGGGAACTCCCTCTGTCTCCCGATCGGCGCCCCCGCAAACAAATCGCGGGTCGCCGTCGGGTTTCCATGACAGCCGGGGGTCTAACAAAGACCCCCAGGTCTGTCTTCAGCATCTGTCTGTTAGGCGATGCCGGAGGCATGACCTAACAGGTTGCCTGTCAGTTTTACACTGACAGGCAATAATGCTTTGGTATACGAAGTATACCAAAGCATTATATATGCGATCGGCACATCGCATAGTGAAGTCCCCTGGTGGGACTAAAAAAAAAAAGTAAAACCGTTAAATAAAGTTTGTGAAAAAAAAAATAAAAAAAATTACAGTCAAAGTCAAATAAAACTACTTTTTTGCCCCAAAAAGTGGTTTTATTTAATAAAACGGTCAAAACAAATCACACATACTCATATATGGTATCCCCGCGATCGTAACAACTTGACCAATAAAATGAACACATTAATTAAACCGCCGGATGAACGGCGTCCAAAGAAAACGCAAAAAACAACGGCAAAATTCTCTCTTTTCTCCCATTCCCCCCATAAAAAATAAAATAAAAGTTCATCTATAAGTCCTATGTACCCCAAAATAGTACTAATGAAAACTACGCATTGTCCCGCAAAAATCAAGCCCACATACGGTCACATCGACGGAAAAATAAAAAAATGACGGCTCTTGGAACGCGGCGATGCAAAAACAAGTAATTTTTTTCTAAAAGGGTTTTTATTGTGCAAACGTAGAAAAATCATATAAAACCTCTACATATTTGGTATCCCTGTAATCGTGCCGACCCATAGAATAAAGTTAACATGTTATTTACGCTGCATAGTAAACGGCGTAAATTTATAACGTGAAAATTAATGCTGGAATAGCTGCTTATTTTCAATTCTCTCCTAAAATAAAGTTAATAAAAGTTAATCAATATGTTATAAGCATCTAAAAATGGTACAATTACAAAATACAACTCGTCCCGGAAAAAACAAGCCCTTATACGGCTATGTCGACGGAATAAAAAAAGAGTTACGACTCTTGGAATGCGACCATGAAAAAACAAAAAATAATCCTTGGTCATTAACGTGCAAAATGGCCCGGTCATTAAGGGGTTAATGTGGCGCGTATTTCTCTTTATTTCACTTTAATTTTCACTTCGTTTCACGTCACCATTAAGCCCTTCGGTTTTCAAAGAGTACAATATCAGCCGTCACTTTGCCACGAAGCATGCAAACTATGCTAGCAAGCAGTCAACACAAGAACGGGCGGCTACTGCTCAGAGGTTGGCAGCTCATTTATAGAGTCAACAGAACTTTTTTCTTGATAAATCACAGTGCGTATGTTATTTTAATCTATTTACATTTCCTCCTCCCAGTATCTGCGAAATAGTATGTAAATGCCATATCTTGCATATTCCTTGAGACAAATTTATTAACTGATAAGGGCTATTTTTCACATTTGAAAGACAGTTAATAAATTGGGTTGTAGTGTTCTTACTGTGCTATGAGGTTTGCACACACTACATTTAATGCTTTAGTATATCCGGCCCAAACACTCCCTCCAAATGCTCCTGGCCCGGCCCCTCTGTCAAATTTTAGAACCC
Source organism: Rhinoderma darwinii (assembly GCF_050947455.1). Classification (NCBI taxonomy): domain Eukaryota; kingdom Metazoa; phylum Chordata; class Amphibia; order Anura; family Rhinodermatidae; genus Rhinoderma; species Rhinoderma darwinii. Next base: position 9,526,196 of record NC_134699.1, on the reverse strand, counting down.
ATTGTGGCCCGCGAGTCAAAAAGTTTGCCCACCCCTGGTCTAGGTCATACCTACCTCATACCTCTCTATCCATCTCATCATCTATCTCCATCATTATCCAATATTATCCACCATTCTCCATCTCATATCCATCATTCTGCATCTCCTATTCAATATCCATCATTCTCCATCTCATATCCACCTCACATCCAATATCCATCATTCTACACCTCACATCCAATATCCATCATTCTCCATCTCATATCCATCATTCTACACCTCCTATCCAATATCCATCATTCTCCATCTCCTATTCAATATCCATCTCATATCCACCTCATATCCAATATACATCATTCTCCACCTCATATCCAATACCCATCATTCTCCACCTCATATCCAATATCCATCATTATCCATCTCCTATCCAATATCCATCATTATCCATCTCATATCCATCATTCTCCACCTCTTATCCAATATCCATCATTCTCCATCTCCTATCCAATATCCATCATTATCCATCTCATATCCAATATCCATCATTCTCCACCTCATATCCACCTCATATCCAATATCCATCATTCTCCACCTCATATCCAATATCCATCATTCTCCACCTCCTATCCAATACCCATCATTCTCCACCTCCTATCCAATATCCATCATTCTCCACCTCCTATCCAATATCCATCATTATCCATCTCATATCCAATATCCATCATTATCCATCTCATATCCAATATCCATCATTATCCATCTCATATCCAATATCCATCATTATCCATCTCATATCCAATATCCATCTGATATCCAATATCCATCATTCTCCACCTCATATACAATATCCATCATTATCCATCTCATATCCAATATCCACCTCATATCCAATATCCATCATTATCCATCTCATATCCAATATCCATCTGATATCCAATATCCATCATTCTCCACCTCCTATCCAATATCCATCATTATCCATCTCATATCCAATATCCATCATTCTCCATCTCATATCCAATATCCATCATTCTCCATCTCATATCCAATATCCATCATTCTCCATCTCATATCCAATATCAATCTTTCTCCATCTCATATCCAATATCCATCATTCTCCATCTCATATCCAATATCCATCATTATCCATCTCATATCCAATATCCATCATTATCCATCTCATATCCATTATCCATCATTCTCCATCTCATATCCAATATCCATCATTATCCATCTCATATCCAATATCCATCATTCTGCATCTCATATCCAATATCCATCATTCTCCATCTCATATCCAATATCCATCATTATCCATCTCATATCCATTATCCATCTCATATCCATTATCCATCATCATCCTCCTCCATTTTCTCATCCTCCTCCATCTTTCCATCATCATCCTCCATCTTTCCATCATCATCCTCCATCTTTCCATCATCATCCTCCATCTTTCCATCATCATCCTCCATCTTTCCATCATTATAATCATCTATCTTATATCCATCTAAAAGCTCTTAGGTCTTGTTTTTTAGAAAATCCGCTGCAGAAATCCACAGTTGACACAGATTTCTGCAGTGGATTGGTCAGCGGATCCGCACGCGGGTTAGCCCCATTATAATTATTGGAGCTAATTTGCGGCTTTTCAGCGTGAAATCCACGGCAATAATGAACGACCTTTACATTTTAAAATCCACAGCACATTCATTATTCCACGTGGATACTTTCCAGAGCGTATTAATAGGGTATAAAACAATGCCACCAAAATTTGAGCAGTTTCTGTTAGGATTAAGGCACGGAATCTGCACTTAAATCCTGACAGAATACGGAACATGTGAACATAACCTTACTGTTGCCATTATGCTTGTACTGCTGCCATCTGACCTCATGCAGAAAGCATTGCGTTTGTTCATTCTCCAGTTTCCTACATAAAGGATTTTGTATTTTTCAACAAAAAGCTAAAGGGTAACTTTATTTCCAGTGTCAGAAGTCCCCGGAGACGGGAGAAAGCTGCAATACCTGGATAACGATAAGTGTCAGGAACTCTTATGGGGTCATGTGCTTCAATATAAACCCTAACCCGCAGAGGCCGTGATTTGATGAACATAACACATTTCGATGGTTTCAAGAAATCAATATCCGTTTTCAGATACGCAGAGGTGAAATTTGTGGAAGAAAGAAAAACAAAACAAGTTTCCAGTAATGAAGCAGAGCCGAACTGAGTGAAGTAGTGTTTGCAGAAGCCAAATCTTCACTTAGGTGACAGTTATTGGGTGGTGTGAGCACTTACAGGGATAAAGTGTTCTCTAGATCACCTAGGTTTATTTAATGTCCGACAAGAGTCTTCTGAAGTCTCTCCGGGATAAGAAGAGACAAAAATGACTCAAGACTTATCCAAACTTCTAACTTTTAAATAACTTAAGACAGCGGGATATACGAGGAGGAGAAAGGAGTTTACGAGGCACAAATCCCAGTTTTAGAAATGTTTCTATTTGACACAAACTTTAGCTAGATTCAAGGAAGGCAAAATTGTCTCCCCTGCCTTTAAGGGTACGTCCAGATGTGATTTTCAGCCACAGATTTAGTTGTGATCTGCAGATTTTGCCACGGATTTCACCCCTATGTATTGCAAAGTGTGAATATCTGCTACAGTTCCACAACAGGATGGGCATGCTGGGGAATATGAAAACCTGGACTTGAGCCCCAAGAGAGCTTGTCCCACCTCTGATGCCAGGGACAGAAGTACTAAAAGTACTACACACAGACCAAAGCCTTGAAATTAGTGAGCACAGGCAGAGGCATAACTTGCAGCTCGTGGGCCAATGTAAAATCTTTAACAGGGCCCCCCAGGTACCATGCGGCATTTAAAATACTGGAGTCTTATGTGGCAGAGTGGTCTTTGGGCTCCCTCAAGCTACAAGACACAAGCGCCACTGCTAGCGCTGCATCCCTTATAGCTATGCCCCTTAACCAGCGCACACCAGGAACAGGGGCAACAACCCAGCGCACACCAGGAACAGGGGCACCAATACAGCGCACACCAGGAACAGGGGCACCAACCCAGCGCACACCAGGGACAGGGGCACCAACCCAGCGCACACCAGGGACAGGGGCACCAACCCAGCGCACACCAGGGACAGGGGCACCAAACCAGCGCACACCAGGGGCACCAACCCAGCGCACACCAGGGGCACCAACCCAGCGCACACCAGGGGCACCAACCCAGCGCACACCAGGGACAGGGGCACCAACCCAGCGCACACCAGGGGCACCAACCCAGCGCACACCAGGGACATGGGCACCAACCCAGCGTACACCAGGGACAGGGGCACTAAATAACTAGACATGGAACGGAGGCACCGGACATTTGGTAACATGCCTTGTGGTAAATATTTGAGTCCCATGTGAAGGATTGACCCGTACATGATGGTTTATGAGGGGTCCCCAGAGTCGTATGGATTATTTTGGGAACATGATCTTGTATGAACTTCTGCATTGTAATGTGTGACTGTAATTGTAAGACATTCCAGCTGATCTGGTTTGTAAAGTTGTGAACCGCGCTCGTTCCACGGGACATTGTTATTACTGTATCAAGTCGAGTAATAATGATGTTTTTTTAGCCACAAGCTGTAATTATTTCAGGTTTTTTTCTCTATCGCTGAAAAACTGCCTGCTCCATTCTTGTGTCTTTCGCAGCCTTACATAAAAGACGGTAATTACTGCACTCCCATTAACAGTCAATGCGGCAGCACATCAATATAACCACTAATTTATTTCTCCAACTAATTTGGCTAATAAATTAATACATAAAGCTACTTTTTGCCAATAGTGTATATGGATACACACACATGCGATGCAGCACTCTGTTCATTCTGATCTTCCGAGTGCATGAATAGAATGCAAGAACTGCAGTGAAGACTGGAACACATCTGTAGCACGGAAGGAGCGTCTCCATTACAAGGTTTAAATATTATTCATGGTCTGTGGAAAGATGTGTGTTAACCCCTGTATTTGAGACCAAGATAAAACCCATAGCAAAGGACGTATCACTGGACAACTGGGGTCTGGGAAAGCTGGGTTATAAAGGACATCTGGAGAAGGTGGGTAACAACCTGTAGGACCTCCGTGACAACTCCATCCGGCTACCAAGTTCTAAACAACTGTGTTTTGACAATATGGCAGCGTAGGATGTGTCAGTGCAGATTTACCGTTCAGGATTCTGGGAAAGCTGGGTGATACCTCCTGTAAGAGCTGTATGGAGGCCAAGAGGACAACTCAAGGACTTCTATATACCAGCGGAAGAGGAAAAAGCACTTTAATCAAACTGTCAGGTTGACTCAATCACTCTCCAGCACAGAGGACCAACATAAAGTAATTAACGGTGGTCCTGACAGGCCGCTCTGCCGCTCTCCATGTAATATCTTCTATTATGTTTGGTTCCCTATAGTTTTAACCTCAAGAACATCTTCAGAGTTTTCTTAATACTGAACATTCTGTAAAGATGGAGAAGAAACCAAATACCAAGTGTAGGGACGGCCGGTGAGATATCGCTTACATAGCGCGAGACGTACGATATAGGATTAGCGCTGCCTGGAGTTATTGGATATTTAATATCTTTTCTGTAACGATTGAAAATGTATTGTTCTATTAGATACATCGGATACACCCCAAGATAATTAAAAGGAACAATAAGTGGTCCTCGTCTCCAATATACAACCAATATGGCTGCCACGATAGCGCCCACAGAGGTGGTCACCCATCTTTCTCAGACTCTTTTACAGCTAATCTGACCGGCTACGCAGTAATATGAGATCAAATAATGTATCATCGCATAAGTAGACATCGGGGGTCTCTACTTGCAAGGTGCAGTATATGTTCTGTTCGCATTTGAACGTTCGTATGTCCAATGCGGAATGGGGGTCTATGGAGGCCAAAATATTGTTTGGCAGTCCCCCTTCTCTTTTGCTGGTGGCAGAGAAATGGCGCAGAAAAATATATCAAAGCTACCATACAGTGACCAAAGAACAGCGGCATACAGCGTCTTATAATAGTGCCACACAATGCTAAAAGGACAGTGCCATACTAATAGTGCCACACAATGCTAAAAAGGACAGTGCCATACTAATAGTGCCACACAATGCTAAAAGGACTGTGCCATACTAATAGTGCCACACAATGCTAAAAGGACTGTGCCATACTAATAGTGCCACACAATGCTAAAAGGAGAGTGCCATACTAATAGTGCCACACAATGCTAAAAGGAGAGTGCCATACTAATAGTGCCACACAATGCTAAAAGGACAGTGCCATACTAAATAATAGTGCCACACAATGCTAAAAGGAGAGTGCCATACTAATAGTGCCACACAACGCTAAAAGGACTGTGCCATACTAATAGTGCCACACAATGCTAAAAGGACAGTGCCATACTAATAGTGCCACACAATGCTAAAAGGAGAGTGCCATACTAATAGTGCCACACAATGCTAAAAGGACAGTGCCATACTAATAATGCCACACAATGCTAAAAGGACTGTGCCATACTAATAGTGCCACACAATGCTAAAAGGACTGTGCCATACTAATAGTACCACACAATGCTAAAAGGAGAGTGCCATGCTAATAGTGCCACACAATGCTAAAAGGACAGTGCCATGCTAATAGTGCCACACAATGCTAAAAGGACAGTGCCATACTAATAGTGCCACACAATGCTAAAAGGAGAGTGCCATACTAATAGTGCCACACAATGCTAAAAGGACTGTGCCATACTAAATAATAGTGCCACACAATGCTAAAAGGACTGTGCCATACTAATAGTGCCACACAATGCTAAAAGGACTGTGCCATACTAATAGTGCCACACAATGCTAAAAGGACTGTGCCATACTAATAGTGCCACACAATGCTAAAAGGACTGTGCCATACTAATAGTACCATACAATGCTAAAAGGAGAGTGCCATGCTAATAGTGCCACACAATGCTAAAAGGACTGTGCCATACTAATAGTGCCACACAATGCTAAAAGGACTGTGCCATACTAATAGTACCATACAATGCTAAAAGGAGAGTGCCATGCTAATAGTGCCACACAATGCTAAAAGGACAGTGCCATGCTAATAGTGCCACACAATGCTAAAAGGACAGTGCCATACTAATAGTGCCACACAATGCTAAAAGGAGAGTGCCATACTAATAGTGCCACACAATGCTAAAAGGACAGTGCCATACTAAATAATAGTGCCACACAATGCTAAAAGGACAGTGCCATACTAATAGTGCCACACAATGCTAAAAGGAGAGTGCCATACTAATAGTGCCACACAATGCTAAAAGGACAGTGCCATACTAAATAATAGTGCCACACAATGCTAAAAGGACTGTGCCATACTAAATAATAGTGCCACACAATGCTAAAAGGAGAGTGCCATACTAATAGTGCCACACAATGCTAAAAGGACTGTGCCATACTAATAGTGCCACACAATGCTAAAAGGACTGTGCCATACTAAATAATAGTGCCACACAATGCTAAAAGGACTGTGCCATACTAATAGTGCCACACAATGCTAAAAGGACTGTGCCATACTAATAATGCCACACAATGCTAAAAAGGACAGTGCCATACTAATAGTGCCACACAATGCTAAAAGGAGAGTGCCATACTAATAGTGCCACACAATGCTAAAAGGAGAGTGCCATACTAATAGTGCCACACAATGCTAAAAGGACAGTGCCATACTAATAGTGCCACACAATGCTAAAAGGAGAGTGCCATACTAATAGTGCCACACAATGCTAAAAGGACTGTGCCATACTAAATAAGTGCCACACAATGCTAAAAGGACTGTGCCATACTAATAGTGCCACACAATGCTAAAAGGAGAGTGCCATGCTAATAGTGCCACACAATGCTAAAAGGACTGTGCCATACTAATAGTGCCACACAATGCTAAAAGGACTGTGCCATACTAATAGTGCCACACAATGCTAAAAGGACTGTGCCATACTAATAGTGCCACACAATGCTAAAAAGGACAGTGCCATACTAATAGTGCCATACAATGCTAAAAGGAGAGTGCCATACTAATGGTGCCACACAATGCTAAATGGACTGTGCCATACTAATAGTGCCACACAATGCTAAAAGGACTGTGCCATACTAATAGTGCCACACAATGCTAAAAGGACTGTGCCATACTAATAGTGCCACACAATGCTAAAAGGACTGTGCCATACTAATAGTGCCACACAATGCTAAAAGGAGAGTGCCATACTAATAGTGCCACACAATGCTAAAAGGACTGTGCCATACTAATAGTGCCACACAATGCTAAAAAGGACTGTGCCATACTAATAGTGCCACACAATGCTAAAATACCACTGCCATACAATCCCAATATACCAGCACTATACTGTGTTCAAATAACAGGTGCCGAATAATCGTGCCAAAAAAACAACGTAGTCGAATAATAGAGCTATGCGGTGTGTAAATAATACCACCAAACATTGACCTGATACCAATGCAAAACAGTGTCTGGCTATACAGTAGTGCCCAGGTAATACCACAAATAAATGCCCAATTAGAATAGTGCCATGATAGACATTGGGGGTTGAGCGCTGGTGGTTGCCACAGCAGGGGCAAGCTACAAGTGTTGTCCTGGGGAGGAGGGAGCCCTAGGGTAATTGCCACATTTGCCCTCCTATAATCTCCTTCCTGACCTTGACTTTTTACCCTGCGGATTAGGTTTTATCTCGACACATTAAACATTTATAGGTTATATTTCCCGGCTGATGGCGACTGTGAATGACAACTGGGGGGATAAAATCCATTAAATCTTTCGTTGGTAGACAGGCTGCCAAAACTGATTGTGTCTTTTCATATCTAAATGTAATTTTAAATCATAGAATCCATTGATACATTCTGTGCGTCCGGGTGTAAACGCCCATGTGGAGGCGGAGGCTTCAAATATCTGACTTATAATAAAGCAATATACACTTATAACCTATGCAAATAGTGTCAAGCCAGGATGACATTTTTAAGGGGCAACACCCCCTCAACTGCACTATGTACTGTAAAGAGCAATTCCACCCAAATGTGGTTATACATGGATAGTGGATTAAAAAGAACACTGAGCAAAAACGGATACTGTGTAAAGTCTAGGAGTAGAGTAGGCGGGGCATGCCATGAAAGCGAGAAATCCTGTGTCATGCCCCGCCCCTTAGGAACTGCACTAAGCATAAAAGTATAAATTTTGCCCAAAGTGTTCCCTTTAAAAAAAAACAAAAAAACCACAGACTGCCCATGATCAGGAAGCGCTACCCTAATATATAGATGTAGTAGTGCTAAATTTGACTCTGTGGGGCTACAGTTTGATAGCTCACTGATAAATATGGAAAATTACAAAAAACAAATGAGTTATGCCCAATGATAAACCCAACATTTCCCCATCTGATAGATTCTACAGCACCTGACAGTCACCTCTGATACATCACACACAGGAAAACCCTACTACTTCTGACAAAACCCTACTGACAAACTCTGCTCTACTACACCTGACAGTCACCTCTGATACATCACACACAGAAAACCCTACTACTTCTGACAAAACCCTACTGACAAACTCTGCTCTACTACACCTGACAGTCACCTCTGATACATCACACACAGAAAACCCTACTACTTCTGACAAAACCCTACTGACAAACTCTGCTCTACTACACCTGACAGTCACCTCTGATACATCACACACAGAAAACCCTACTACTTCTGACAAAACCCTACTGACAAACTCTGCTCTACTACACCTGACTAGATCACCTCTGACTAACTCTGTCCTTATTCATTGGGCAAACTCTGTCCTATTATATCTGAAAAACTCATCACTGCTACATTTGACAAATTCAGCCTGAAACTTTGTAACAAACTCTGCTGAAAGTATTGTTTCTACGATGAATTAACATTTTTGGTTGAGTCTGTTAATAGATCAGAGTAGAACAAGGGCGGGGGTTCTCTATGCTGTCTGGTTCATGGGGAGCACCTCGACACGTACGTGACATGGCGCTATGCGTCTGAAGAAGCTTCCTAGTGTCAGGCAGACAGCGCTATTCAGTAGGAACGTCAAGTTGTCGGATCTTGCCAAATCATAGTGAAGCAACGTGTCGGCCTCCTGCGGAGATCTCATCTACTCAAAGCTGTCCACACAACATCTGCTGAAACCAACTGAACCAGACACACAGCTCGCTCTATTCACTTAAAGGGGTTGTATGGGATTAGGGAAAGATGGCTGCTTTTTTCCAAAAACAGCGCCACACCTGTCCACAGGTTGTGTGTGGTATTGCAGCTCAGCGTCAACTTCAATAGAGCTAAGCTGCAATACGAGACACAGCCCATGGACAAGTATGGCGTTTTTAAAACTATCATCTAACTCCGGTTATTATATTCATCACAATCCTATTCCATCATTTGTGTTTTGCCAGTCAAATCCATGAAAATATTGTATTAAATAATGTCTTCCACTAGGTGGCGCTTTATAGTATTGTACCACTTGCCTAATTCATAGGTCTCTTTATTCTGTGTTGCTCATGAGCAGGTTTCCTCTTAACAGCACACCATGTGGTCAGGAGCAGTATTGCAAGTAAAAAAAATATATATATTGTTTCCATCTCCCGCAATATCAGGGTTTAAAAAGTTATCATAAATTAAAGTTTAGGACAGAATCTTGATGGGTAAAATCAGCAAAATAGCCAACCCTTATAGCCCACCATGTGCTGTCCATTTTCGCAGCTATTTAACATGGAAGCCAGTTTATTTGGGTGAAGGGGGTGACACGGTATGTTGACCTTTGTGGTCAATGTTCTGGGGCTTGGTCTATTCTGTAGGGTTATATAGCAGATCTAACCTCATATGGGAGGTTGTCATGTGAATTCCCATTGACAGATTCTTTTTAACCCATTCCTGTCGTTCCCATATAAATTATGAGGCTATTGGCTCTTAATTGGCCCCAGGCCACTGTTTGGTTCAGATTTAAAAAAGGTAACATTCACCTTTTAACAAAAATTGTAGGTCCACAATTCTCTGCCGATTCACTTCTATATTTTTTTATAGTAGCCAGAGCACGGTTTTTATGATACAGAGCTCCAAATCCCCTCCATAAAAAGAGTTAAAAGGATAGAACTCTGGATGCTGAAGCCACCACTAGGGGAGCATACTGCTGACTTGGAGTTCAATGTATACTCAGTCTGCAGTGAGCTCCTAAGCTCCCTCTAGTGGTGATGGCAGACAGAATTTTTTCACGTAACTATGTCTATGCAGAGAATTTGGTGCTTTGTATCAGAAAAGCTCTGGACCGCTATAAAAGATATATTAGGTCATTAATTAGAACACAAGTTGGTACTATTTAGATTAAAAAAACAACCATGGTCGTTCAAGGGTGGACTTTCACTTTAAGGGGTGATTTAAAGGGGAAGTGCTGCTTAAATATGACGTCTATCTGATTTTGCGAAGTAAAGCTTGGAACCGTATCATCTTTAGCCTTAGATGAAGAAAAAGGATAGTCATTAGTTTGTGGATTGCTGCTGCCTATTACTGACCGTGTCTCTAATAGATCTTTACAGGTTTAATAAAGGAAGGTCTGGTTGATAGCTTGCCCCCTCATGCGTAATGCGGCTTACGCTTTAAATAAGGCTGTAAAGAAATGAAAGCTCACCGAGTTACCTATCGACTTCCACTTTTATTGGGTCATGCAGAGAATAGAAGAGACAAATCTCATCATTCACCGGCACCCGCTATTACCTGTGTGATGCAAGGACATGCTGACAACCTCAGATCAATACTGTGCTGAACTAGTCAGAGGTCATGATTCTCGCCTATAGAAGCCCTTCTATTAGTTCCATCACTCAACATCACTGCCATTTAACAATGTGGAACCATAGACTTCTAGATAGTAATCATGCTGGTATAACCTGGGTATCTTCTGTATATAATTATATATGTACAGCTGGTATAAGTTATACATCTTCTTGTATATAGTGATATGGAGCATGCTGGTATAACCTGGGTATCTTCTGTATATATTATATATGTACAGCTGGTATAAGTTATACATCTTCCTGTATATAGTGATATGGAGCATGCTGGTATAACCTGGGTATCTTCTGTATATAATTATATATGTACAGCTGGTATAACTGGGTATCTTCTGTATATAATTATATATGTACAGCTGGTATAAGTTATACATCTTCTTGTATATAGGGATATGGGGCATGCTGGTATAACCTGTGTATCTTCTGTATATAATTATGTATGTACAGCTGGTATAAGTTATACATCTTCTTGTATATAGTGATATGGAGCATGCTGGTATAACCTGGGTATCTTCTGTATATAATTATATATGTACAGCTGGTACAAGTTATACATCTTCTTGTATATAGTGATATGGAGCATGCTGGTATAACCTGGGTATCTTCTGTATATAATTATATATGTACAGCTGGTATAAGTTATATATCTTCTTGTATATAGTGATATGGAGCATGCTGGTATAACCTGGGTATCTTCAGTATATAATTATATATGTACACCTGGTATAAGTTATACATCTTCTTGTATATAGTGATATGGAACATGCTGCTATAACCTGGGTATCTTCTGTATATAATTATATATGTACAGCTGGTATAAGTTATACATCTTCTTGTATATAGTGATATGGAGCATGCTGGTATAACCTGGGTATCTTCTGTATATAATTATATATGTACAGCTGGTATAAGTTCTATATCTTCTTGTATATAGTGATATGGAGCATGCTGGTATAACCTGGGTATCTTCTGTATATAATTATATATGTACAGCTGGTATAAGTTATACATCCTCTTGTATACAGTGATATGGAGCATGCTGGTATAACCTGCGTATCTTCTGTATATAATTATATATGTACAGCTGGTATAAGTTCTACATCTTCTTGTATACAGTGATATGGAGCATGCTGGTATAACCCGGGTATCTTCTGTATATAATGATATATGTACAGCTGGTATAACAGCTATTACAGGGAGCGGACTGTGGTAAGTACTCAGCAGACAGATGTAACACGTCTTGAAGGTGTTATCCTCCCTCCGCACTCTCCCATCATTTATATTCATGATACATCTTTATTTTTGGTGTGTAGTAAAAAGCCAAAAGAAAACAAGTTCAGGGAAAGGACGGTGAACATTAAAGGCTGAAAAAGTGGTTTTACTACTGCGTCCAGATTCTTCTTCTTCCTAAAACTCCGGCAGCTGGCACCCCAAACAATATCAAGAACAAGGGGGGCCCATCCTGTTTCCAGCACAGGGGTGGGTCACGCATGCACCACTCATCTTCACTGACATGAATGGACACTTAGGCCCCATGCACACAAACGTGCTTTTGCGGCCGCAATTCCCCCAAAAATCCACGTGAGAATTGCGGCCCCATTCATTCCTATGGGGCCATGCACACAACTGTGGTTTCCACGGTCCGTGCATGACCCCGGAGCCCGGACCGCAGAAAAAACGGACATGCCTTATTACGGCCACGTTCTGAGGTCCGGGCTCATTGAAAATAATGGCCGCGGCCATGTGCACAGCCCGCGATTTGCGGGCGGCTCGCGGTAGTCACTCCGTGGCCGGCCGACCCGGAAATCACAGCCGTGCACATGGCTACGGTAGTGTGCATGAGGCCTTAGTATTCTGCTCCTTGTTTTCAGCGGGGGTCCCAGATCACAAGCTGCCACCAATTGTTTTGAAACCCTATTCAAAGAGAATTTTCTAGAAAAATTAGGTACTATGGCCGCCATTACAAATCCCACTATATTTGTCACCCAGCTTTCCTGGACAACTGAATGGCAAATACATCCAACCTGTTCACATTTCTGCATAACTGGGCAGATCTGCCCATTCAGGAGTCCTTCACAATAGGCATGATTTGGGGGCCATATGGGACCCTATGTCTACATCCCAGCCACCCCCTTCATTAAAAGACTTTGTTAGAATCTGTTACAAGAGTATTTAAAAAAACAAAACAAACTTGCACCATATTAAGTATCAGCCCCTTTTACTACCCTTAAGGGGCCACTAAACTATATAAAATGTATAAGACTTAGTGGCCCCAAAGTTTAATGAAGGTGTAGCTATTAAAATATTACCTTTTCCTTAGCCTGAAAGTGGCTGATAACAGGGAACAATATTGATATTCATTCAATAGCGACACAAATGAAGAGAAGTTAGATTTTAGGTGGAGTGCCCCTTTAATAGCCCTGTGTTGTACACTATGCAGGCAGTTTGCACTTGACACCATAATATATAAACTCTCACACCGTTTTACATCCATTTCATCATCCTAAATGGAGCGAGACAAATCCGGAGGTTATAAATATAGGCCAGTAATGTAGATTTATCTTTAGTGTATACAAGAGATGCACGTTCCATAACTACCGGCTTTGAGAGAAGTTATTTTATTTGTTTTTATCACTGGATACTAAAATTACGCAGCGCGTATCTACATTTCTACTAATGGCTAAATATTTGCTCACACTCTCATAGAATTGTAGTGATCTCACACCCAGGTGGAGTGTTGTAGGTGACTCAGACCCTGGCTTGGTTCTGGTTTTATTTCCCAAACCAGCGCCACTATTGTCCATGGGCCGAGTTTGGTATTGCAGCACAGCCCCATTCAAGTGAATGGGGCTGAGCTGCAGTACCAGAGTCAGCCTAAGAGTGGCACTGTTTAAGGGGAAAAAAAAAAGCAAACCCTTTTTCTAATCTTAGATAACCCCTTTAAGAAAAACAACACGGCTGGAAACAGCGCCACACATGTCCATAAGTGGTGACTGGTACTGCCGCTCAGCTCTATTGAAGTGAATGAAGCGGAGCAGCAATGCCATAAACAACCCGTGGACAGGTGTGGTGCGGTTTTGAAAGAAAGTAACCATGTTGAACTAATTCTGGACAACCCCTTTAAGACTCATTCAGGCTTCTTTGGAGGAAGTGAAGGTATTGGAGGTTAACATTAGTGATCGAATCCTAAATTTAGGATTTAAAGGGTAACTCCATCAAGTCTGAAAATTCACCTGGTCAAGCACTCACCCATATTATATATACCTGGGGTCCTGAATTCAGAAAGTGGGTGGAAGAAAATGATTGAGGGGCAACACCACTGCAATATTTTTCAAAAGAGGTTTCAAAGCAGCAGAAAGAGAAATAGAGTAGTCACCCAGCCGTCCTTAAAGGGACAAATATTTTATTTTTATTTGTTTTTGACTTTTAGTAGGATTTGGATGCTACTGACCCCCAGAAGTATTCTTGAAGTTCCTAAATTTACCCAGAACTACTTGAAACAAGACTATGAATATTTGCCATTTAAAGAGGAATTCTGGCAAGTTATTGTTACAAGCTCATTGGTGCAATATGGAGCCACCACAAACCCTCATTTACCGTTCCTAGCACTGCCGTCCATTGAACCCTATCAGAACTAGGGCCTAGTTTTGTCTGACCTCAGCACACCCTATGGCTACTCTACACTTACACAGTTTACCCCAAAACACTACAGGAAAAGTAGTCCCTGTGCAGTTTAATAATTCTGCATGGATCTATTGAGCCTTGACTCTTACCTACATTGACCTTGTCCTATGCTACTGTGACTATGATTGATTTCGGACCTTGTATATTAGTGATATTTTCCGTGTCACATGAGTGATTTTATATCAGGACCGGGATCAATATCTGTAGTGTGGAACATGATCGGACGTGTCGAAGACGTAAATTCAGTCCTGACATTTATGCCGGGGGTAGCAGAGTGGCCTATCGTCCTAGTTCATGGCTTTGTCTACCATAGAGGGTGTTTAAACACCAGATTCTCTGTACAACCCCTTTAAATAACCCTTAAAGGGTATGTTAAGCAGCTGGAGGGGTTCCCCGAATCCAGGCCCAGCCCTATAAGCCAGAACTGAGAGCTACGCTAGTGGACTGCGGTGTCCATTTAGAACAATCATGGTATGTACCGTGCTTCTGCTACATTATGTCATGGTATGACATCACTAGATTCTAATAGATTGGGTGAATGGTAGCCCCGCCTACAAAATGTCTTCCTCCATGCTATGTGATAGGTCCATTTCAAAAGGGGATTGTACAGGTTTAGAAAAACATGGCTGCCATTAGATCCACTAAGTTCCCATACTGCCATGCAAATTAGGGAAAACAAAAGGCTCGCCCTGCAGACTCCTTGGAAATGGGGATTATCCTGCACGGAGAAGGGCCACAGTATGGTGGGGCATAGATGACAAGTTATTTTCCAGCCCATAATTGGCACTTTAATGCTGGCTATGATTTTAGATAAACATGGCTGCTTCCTTACAGAAACAGCGCCACTCTTGTCCATAGGCTGTGTCTGGTATTGCAGTGTTCAAGTGAAAAGTGCTGAGCTGCAATACGAGGCACAGCCCATAAACAAGAGCGGCGATGTTTCTTGACGGAAGCAGCCATGTTTTTGAAATTTCATACAACCCCTTTAAGGGGTGTCCGTTCGGTGCACTAATAACAGGACAGGTCCTGGTGGCAGGTTCCCTTTAAGGGATGTATTTTTTCAGCGTCTTCATCAGGTTCCAGATTTGCTTTAGGAGTTTTTAGAGTCTTAAGTGGATAAAACGTCTTAATTTCGTGAACACTTCTGATATTTTGCTCGCTTAGGGAAATTTCTAGAACGGCCATGGTAAATAATCCGGACCAATCACCAAAGGGCTGATGCTTCTGGCCTTAAACGGATTTTCCACCCCGTAAAAGTATTTACACATAGACGAGATCTGCCTCTGTATAGAGATACGGGATTAAAAATCAATTATTAAAGCGCACCTGCCATAACAAAACCATTTCTAAGAAATCATCAGCCCTGTGTGAATTGAAGTGTTTTCCTAATATATTTGATCAGGCTACGGGGCTCGGCTTCTGTAATACAAAGCAACGTTCTTCTGTTCCTCTTATATAAAGCTCAACTTCTTGTTGCCACTAGGGGGCGATCTATATAAAGTAGCTTTTTAGGTCAATAAGAGTTATACACAGCACTGTATTCCTCAATATCGCAAAAATCTTACATACTATGTTGCGTTACTCGCGACGATATATATCTCCGTTCTGTGAAATAAAAAAAATGGCGCAATTTAATATGGCGCGAATTAGAAAAGGTGAAGTCTGATTCTTCTTGCAAATAGACTGTACTAAGCACAGGGTATCCTGCAGCTGGGACCTACAGTGATCAGCTGTGGGAGAATCTGCCAGTAAGCGTTCAACTTCCCTGCAGCGCCACCACAGGTGAAGTGAAGCATTGCACAGTTCTTAATTAAATCAGTGGGCTCCCTGTGTAATACATGGACATGCCGGGTCCTCCAGAGAGACGCGCTCTATGGCCGCTCTCCCCCGGAATGATAGATGTG
This sequence comes from Rhinoderma darwinii, assembly GCF_050947455.1. NCBI lineage: Eukaryota > Metazoa > Chordata > Amphibia > Anura > Rhinodermatidae > Rhinoderma > Rhinoderma darwinii. The sequence goes on along the minus strand of NC_134699.1, from coordinate 9,509,759 downwards.
GGTTCCGAACATCAGAGCCCCTCTCTAACACCACATTTTCTAATAGGGCTTATTTTTTGGAAACCAGACCACCTATAAAAATATTTTACATTATTTCCAGCATGGCGATACATTGATGCAAATACTCTTACATTATCTATCTCTTTATGTGTAATCCTCTCGTAATTACAATAGAAACACGTCTGACGTGACTTTCCAGAGCCATCTGAGGTCGGTGGCCCCTGACTTGTCTATTTACATGGAGAACAAAAATGTTTTCATGGATTTGTTAGCCCTAATTTGATCAGTCGCGCAAAGATTTTCCTTTAAACAAAACAAACACGGGGGAAAGCTGTTAATGGAAGTGGATAGGTAGAGAACGTGCTGTAAAAGCCTCTCTTGCCGTAGCACGCTCGTTACTTACATGGCTACATTTTTTTCCAAAAATAGATTTATTTTTTTTAGGCCATTATCTGGATTACTCGCGGTGTTTCCTTCAATAAACCATTTTTTCTTGGGTTCAACTAACTTCCCTTAACCTATTCCTCAATATCATCTCATCTTACATAGTCCTGATCTACCATATAAGCGCTCTATAATGGGCAGTCGAATATTCTTAAAGCATGCCCGTAAAATTTCCAGATCATGACCCTCCAATTTCTCCCCTTTGAATTATCCCTCATTGGTGCCCATGTAGGACTCCATGGTTAACTAGTAGGACAGTCTCAATTTCCTGGTGACCCTATACAAAAGGTCTCCACTACCTGGTGATCCCCCGAGTATAGTGTCTTTTTAAGTCAAACAATGGGATATCTTCTCTCTTTTGCCCTAGTGGGATTGGGTCTATTCCCTAGTGATCCATGATGGTCTTGGATCCACTCCCTGTTCACCTACTAAAACTGCATCTGTCTGTTAGTACCATGTCCTAGTAAGTATCCAAGGACCAAGGGTTAACTATTGCCACAGTGAAATGGAGTCCATTCTCCGAACAACGTCAATGTTCACTGCCTGAGAAAATGATAGGACAGTGTTCACCTTTGCTGAACTAGTAGGACAGTGTCCACTCTTGATACCCTACGTGGACACCATCCATTCTTGCTGATTTGCTAAGACAGTATCCACTTTTAGGGACCTACTGGGGCATTATTCGATTGCGGTTAGGAAGTGGATGATGATCTGGTAGGTCATCAAGAGTAATAATGCCCTAGAAGGTCAACTGGGAGTGGGTCTTCGTGACCTAGTAGGACAGCTTTCACTCTTGGTGACCTACCAGAGAATCATCCAAATGCTGTTCTAGAAGGTCAATAAGAGCAGACGATAGCCTAGAAGATCAACAAAAAAATGTGTCAATGACCTACTAGAACAACCTCTGCTCTTGGTTACCTACTAGAGTGGTATTCCCCAACCAAGCTTCCCAGGAACCTTGGGACTCCTGAGAACAGGGGTCCCCATAAGACCACAGCATGTGCCCACACTTTTTTAGTGGAGATGGCAAAATTATTTCAGCCTGTCTAAAGATGCTTGGCATGGGGAGTAGGCAAAGCCATCAAAAATCGTGGACAGTATATAGAATATTGAATGCTTTACCCACCTCTCCAAGTATCTTTGAGGAGAGAATGGGAATAGGGATTCCCGGTGAGTTGAAAAAAACATATATATAGGGTTTCCATCCAAGAGGGGATCCTGCCCTAGAAGGTCAACGACTATTAGGTTTGATGACCTACTAGAACAGCATCCTAGTTGGTCACTCTCTAATGACCCTGAGTGGGATTGTGCCCACCTTTGATGACCTAATAGATTGCACTCTGAAAATAAGTGGTCGTGTTGGATTCTTGTATTCCATTCACTACATATAATTTTCCTCCTTTAACTCACCGCCAAACCCAATCCCATAATACAGCCGTATTTCTAATCGTACGTTAGGTCAACCTTTGACCCATAGACGTTTCCGCCACCATGTAATTCATTAGAAGACCCTGTCTAGGTACACAATGGGGTCATCCTCGTTGACTGACACACAATTCCTGAAGAGAATCACCACCAGCTAATTGTGCCGCGAGTTTAGTAATTACCCTCCGTGTAATAATTACATCCTCTCTCAAAGGTCAGATGTTGCAGACACGCAGCATTATTTGTGAATTATTGTTTGTCGCGGGCACTGATTACATTAATTATGATAATTGAGACTCCGTTTGACTCCTTGCAATTATCAGCGAGAGAAAGGGCGAGGTCTGACTGCTAAAACGTGTGGCAATATGTAGAAAATTGTGGAGACATAACCCCCTCCCGGGTGTCAGTTGTTTTATGTAAATGAAGCTTAATCGCTGTAAAATTAAAAGTTCTGCAACTTTCTAATATACTTTGTGTTTCAATTAAACACCATTTTCAAGATTTCTGCTTGCAGCCAGTGAATGGCAACAATCTTGTTTACCTCCAGAGGCTTAAAACCTGCACAGACCTAATACTTCTCACAGCTAAGGGTTTGTTACAGTGGTTTCCAGTCTAGACAATCCAATGTGAGGTAAATACATCAGCAGCACAAAATCTCTGTCCTGTCCTGATAGTTTGCTACAATGTACCAACGAAACTAAAATGTATCAGGCTGGAGTCCTGGCTGTTTAGCTCATTGAGGATTGCCTACACTGGATACAATTGTAGCAAACCCTCAGCTGGGAGAAGTATTAGGTCTCTACGGGTTTATTACTTTTTTAAAGGATTTCTGTAATACCGACCCATTGTGTACACCTACATTGATCATTTGTTCTCCCTCTTGACTTTATCTTCACCCAAAACTCTCCTTATTCTTGAAACAAACACTATGACAACGGTCTCCTCACAGTACAACTTTGTAGTTTGGTTAAGTGTCGGTCAATAAATATGACATCACTGGGTAGTGATGTCATGTCCACTGAGATTTCAGGCCACATGACCATAGTAGTAATCTAGTATGGCACTGCGATGTTGCGCACATGAACGTGCCATGATTGGCTGCCATAGATTTTGGGAAGCCCCCTTTAAAGTAGTGTTGGGTACCCTTGCCTTCGGGGCCCCTAATTGCACATGTTATCTCTACCCCTGTCTCTGGCAGCCCCTTATCTTTCAGGGGAATAAAGGGTTGGGCAGATTGAAATCCAACACGCCTAATACATCTATGCCTTGAGGTCTGCTATCAGGGGACCGTTGAGCGGTCCCCAAAACACAACAGCTTGTGGCACAACCACATATATCACTACAGACATGGGCGCGATGCACAAGGACCATACACATGAATGATACCAAAGATCTCCCAGCACAGTGGTCTCCAACCTTAGACCCTTCGTCTTGGTGGAGTTTTCCCAGTTTGCTTAGGGGGTTTATTAAATCTTTGTATAAACTGGTCTATTAATTAAACTTCCATTGTTAATTTGTTCTCCTTAATTCATGTATCCATTCTTAAAGTTTCTGGATCTGTCCGGGTGTGACATGTATATGTATACAGGTGCAGCTTTATAAATACAGTGTTCCCCTTCTGAGTATCATATCTGTAAATACTGGTTTCCTATGGGTAAGATAGATTTACTCTTGAAAAAACGTGAAAATGGTGCTTTGATTGACGTGTATTTTCTTCTAACCCTCGCTCTCGGGGTGTAGAGAACATTTAACACTGAACCGCTGAACTTCAGAGACTTGTTTATGGTGCCACCACAGGGCTCGAGCGGTTACTGATCTGTTAAGGAACGCTGCGTGCTCGTATGAAAAATTGATTTGTTTTCCAAATAAAACCCCGGAGATCTTAGGACTATTGATTCCTACACATTCAGCCTGGTAACGTTTCCCAGGCTACGAGTCCTTAATGCACAAGTTATTTCTTAAAAATCACTGAAAGTATTTGGGGGGGCCGAGAACTTTGTATTTACTCAATCCAGGACGTAGATTTCTAGAGCATTGACTCGCGATAGTTGAAGATCATCCTCAAACGCAACACTTTGGGCAGTACTAAAGAGCTTCGGCTATTGCGGAGATGGTCAATAGATGTGGCACACATAGAAGGTAGCAGAGGTTGTGTAGGTGGACCTAAACCTCAGAGCTGTGGTCTCCAACCTTTGGCTGTTGTAAAATTTGAACTTCTATGGCATTGGTTTGTGTGGCAGAGTATGGTTAGAGACCACTGATGTGGCCAAATGGTCCAAAGGTTGGAGACCTCTGCCGGAGAGCCAAAAAGGTTGGAGACCACTGCCGGAGAGCCAAAAAGGTTGGAGACCACTGCCGGAGAGCCAAAAAGGTTGGAGACCACTGATGGAGAGCCAAAAAGGTTGGAGACCACTGCCGGAGAGCCAAAAAGGTTGGAGACCACTGCTTTGCAGAATATATTAAACTAGAAAATACATTAAAATGTACCACCCTCCATGGGGCATCAAATTCTGGCATTGACTACATAAAGACAAATCAGATGCTTTTCTCAAGCTTGGACCCTTACTAATAGGATGTAAGAAGTCAATGCCACTTAGTCTCTTAATTCTTAAGCTGCCCATACACTCAATAGCTGCAGCTGAACGCTCATTCAGTTTACAGCTATTCCTCCTGATACCATTACACATGCACACTCTGCCGAGTCATGTGTGTTCTTTCTGGGGAGAACACCTGCGGGAACAAAGGATTGGGCATATTGTAATCCAACATGCCCAATCCTTCTTTCTCCTAACATCTGCTATTGAGGAAGGGTCAGAACACCTACATACACATTAGATAGTTGGCTGGTTCCACCAAAACCTGTGGGTTCAGCTAATTTCATTTAACGTATATAGACCTCTTTAGACATCCACATTTCTTAAGATCTCCAAACGAATGTTGAAGAGGTGCCCATTGATAATTAGATGCACTACAATCCCATTAAATGTCAACGGCGCCTTTATGAGCTTTTGAAGTCGCCACCAATGGAGAGACCGGTTAGTTTCCAAAACCAAGCTTTGGGTGACTGTCACCATCATTCAAGCCTAGTTCCTCTTCATACTGGTTTCTCCAACTTTGGCGTGCTCTTTGCACCATAGGCTCAACTGTAGATGGTCCAGCTCTACTCTTAAAGACTTTGAACACCTAGGAACACGCATGTTCCAGGGAGACCATTTTCATAGGGTGTGTAAACTTTAGCATCCTGGTACATATGCATTGGTAATTTCAGAAGTCACTAGAGAGAGTTACCGTATCCAATCTATGTTGGACGATCCCGATATTATAAAACCTAATGTAACGATTCTTCCTAGATATTCAGCCCTTCTAAATAGTCTATCTGCCTAGAGGGACTCAAGCAATGCTATATATATTGACTTGCCATTGATGTATTGTAGGATGACAGCACAGATGTAATCTCTTAGATGAATTACGGGCACGCTTCACACAGTTGGAGATAATTTAGGACCTCCTGCCAGTGCTGGACCTTCATAAAATCTAATAAAAGGCTGTAGTTCGAAGGTGGGGGTAGGATGGGAGCAATAAGATGTAGGGTTGTCATACTCTTACTAAGATTATAATGTGACTACCATTAAGAACATTTTATGGGATTGGATTTATTAAAGGCGGTGATTTTGGTGACTTTGCATCAGGGCTGAGGATTCCTATTGCCAATTGCGTTCAACCATCTGATGATAAAACCTATGGCTAGTCGACCTTTCTGCTTCATAGTCCTAGCAAAGATTGGTTATACTAGGCTAGTATAAACCAGTTAGAAGTATCCAGTGGTCTTATACTGGCCATACACCTTAGACTAAGGCTTTATTAACAAGGACCTATATAATTCAACGTGGCAGTTCAAATGGCCGTTGTTTCAAAGGAGCGTGTGAAGGATCCGTGAGAAAATAGGACATGTCCTATTTTTTCACGTTTCACACATCCCTCCATAGACTCTAGTCTATGGGGGACGCGTGGTATCGCATCCCGCAGAGCACGGATGCGCCGCGGATGAGAAAAACTGCAGTTTTTCACGTCCGAGATGCGCAACGCCCGAGTTAGTCTAGCCTAAAGCTGGGCAAAGTTAAATTGCTTTTTTTTTGGGGGGGGGGGGGGGGTAATTGGACCACGATCTATAGTGTATGGCTGGACAGCCCAATGGCAGACATCAAGGCGTAGAAGGATTGGGCATGTTAGATTTCAACATGCCCAACCCTCTGTTCCTCTGGGAGATAAGGGGCTGCCAGAGGCAGGGGTAGATACACCATATTGCAACCAGGGGCCCTGTAAGCAAGTGTTCTCGCCACCATTTTAAAAGTGGTTTTCCAAGATCTACGGCAGACAATCACGGCACTGCGGAGGAGACGGCATCAGATGGCTTCTATGGTCATGTGACCAGAAATCTCAGTGGACATGACATCACTACCCAGCAGATCAGCAGGCACTGGTCTGCAGCCGTGTATTCTATTTTTTCAGGACGAAGTATATTTAAAATATATTTATATTCCTTTGTCCAACACAGTCATAAGGCTCTCCAAAATTCACCCTGATCTCGGAATACCCCCTTTTGAGCAATAAGGGGTTCACATACTTTTCTAGCACAGAGGCTCTTTTCCATGAATGTGTTTAACCCTTCACTACTAATAGGCACCATTACATCCCAAAAAACTGGCACTGCCCCCAAATTCATAAGGAATCTATTTCTTCGGAATCAGGGACAAAAGGGACTGCGATACATTTTTGCCACAAAGTTGCATGGGTTAACGGACACAGTTGAACCCACCAATTCTGCGTAACATAAAAGGGGCTTCTAGTGTATCGGTGCCAGGTTTTCTTTAAGGACATTATTTGTGTATTTAATTTACTTTTTCCATCCCCAAATATAGAACCCTCTGTACCGCCCCCTCGTTCTTTCCCCTCTGGTCGCCGCTACCTTCTCCCTAATCACTCGCCATTGTGCCGTTTCAGATCTACCTATTATATGTGCGCTACCTGCAAATCGTTCCCTTGAATCTAATAAAAAAGGATAAATTGTAGCAATGAGCAAAGTGAATTGGGCGATTAATCCTGTAGGGTGGAGGAGAATGGGGGCGAGGGGGGCTGTGAAAGGAGCAGTAAAATGTATCAAACAGAATCAGCGGGATTTATTGTCTTGATAGAGAAAATTAAAAAGAACTCGACTTTTCCCCCAGCGCGGGTTGTACAGAGACAGTCAATAAAGGCACGCGGAATTCTGTGCAAATAGCGACCTTGTAAATGTTCAGAGAACTGAATGTCTGCTGAGAACATAAAGCCATTAAATCACACAAGTGGACGGAAGAGCGGAACAATATCCTACGTGCAGGTCATGCACAGGTTAAAATCGCTGGAAGAACAGGAAACCTGCAAATAAAGTATACACAGGATTTCCACCCCAGGATTACTTATTATTAGATACGACGTAACTCGCAGCAACCAAACAAAGATTTCCCGTCCTTCATATACACAAGACTGCAATATTAACAAAACTTGCATGTCTGAGCAGTTTGCATTCCTAGCTCCCTGGGTGCATGTGGGCTGTCATGTGGATGGGCTTACTTGAGTGGATGAGTGACTCCCACTTGTGTACTAATCCAAGCCAGCACAGAAGGCCTAGGGATGCAAATATGGGAGTAACATACACAAGATTGGACCTTCAAGAAGAGAGGGAGGACTGGATTTGTGTATATTTGTAGATGAGTGACTGGGTGACCAAAGACAGTCCTCCATAGCTTCCAAAATGGCTGACTATGCTGCAATTTCCTGTCTCCGGTTACAAAGAAGAGAAGAGTAACTCTGAAGCACAATCTACAGTTAGATCAAATAAAATACTGTGCAGCATATCAGAAACATTCGGAGAGGTGTCTAGTTCTGCTAGTTCAAATTTTGACCATAGCCCAAAAATTTGCATCTAAAATGCTGGGATACAACTAATTTTCATAATAGGGTCGTCGTATATGTATGCTTGTATGTAGGTGGATGACCAAAGACAGCCCTCCACAGCCTCCAAAACGGCTGACTCTAGTTAGAGAGAGAAGAGCAGCTCCGGAATACAATACTGATGTACTATCAAGTTAAATACGGTACAGACTAAGAACAGGAACCTTCAAGAAAACGTGGCTAGTTTGTTATCACTGTAGCCAAAAAATGGCATTTGCAGTGATAAAACCAATTTCCCTATAGTGACATCACCATACCTCCCAACCGTCCCAGATTCAGCGGGACAGTACCGGATTCTGGGCTATGTCCTGCTGTCAATTGTATATGCGTGAGGACGCAATTCTGAAGCAGAGAACCGTCAGCTCCATGCTTCGGAATTAGTTCAGAGCGTAGGAGCAGAGGGAACTCCTCCGCTCGTCGAGGACTCCCTGGTCACAGCACTACTTTAAGCGCTGTGCTCAGGAAAGCCCTTGATGTCACTGTCCATATATGGACAGTGCGTCAGTGGCTACTCCTTGAGCGGAATCCCCGGCCAGAGTCGGCAAGAGGGATTCCGCTCAAGGAGTAGCCACTGTCACAGTCCATATATGGACAGTGACATCAGGGCTTCTTCTAGGAGCGAAATCCCCGGCCTATGCTCTGGCTGGGGATTTCGCTCGTAGAGGGAGTCCCAATGGCGCTATCTACGGGGGGGGGGGGGGTTTATCTTCAAGGGGGATGTGGCACTATCTACATGGACACTGCGGCACTACGTAAGAGCACTATCTACAGGGGACACTGTGGCGCTATGTACATGGGCACTGTGTTACTATCTACAAGGGCACTGACACTGAGGGCATTATACTGTATGGGGCAGCTATGGGGGCATTATACTATGTTGGGGCATCTATTTGGTATTATACTGTGTAAGAGGCACTAAAGGAGCATGATATTGTGTGGGCTAAACCGGGTGTGTATGGGCGAGGATTGGGTGGGATAAGAGCCGTGGTTTAAAAAAATAAAATAATAATAATAATGCCGTGTGGGCGCGCCTCGCTCTTCCCTCTTTGTGATACTTGAAAGCTGGGAGGTATGCATCACATTTGTGTACTCTCATATGCAGGTGGGTGACTGGGTGACCAAAGACAGTCATCCATAGCCTGCAAAATGGCCAACAATGTTTTCCTTATGCCCCGCTAATATGTATAGGATACACCCACAGCCTACAGCATTTGAACAACAAATTATACATATGAACCCCCTCAGCGCACCCCTTAATGAATACAGACCACACATCAGACCCCCTATATATGGATATATACCCCAGCCATTTATATAGACCCCAGACCAGAACCCCCTATATAAAAGACCCCAGACCAGACTTCCCCATTATTTACTGACCCCAAACTACCCCTTTACAATCCAGGTGTTCAGCTAGTTACTTCTCCCCATTCCTGCACTTCCCTACGATACTGGGAGCCGCAGACAACATCCAGATGCTGCTCAGTACCCGGGAGGTTTGCTGGTTTTAATGAGGATCGGGGGATCTCCCTTTTTTCAGGAGCCTCCCAGACCTTCCCGGTGAGTTGGCAAGTAGGATTACTAGAATTTATCAAGCTACTCGTATGTATGATCAGTGTCTGCTTTAGGGTATGTTCACACGCAGTAGCAAAATACGTCTGAAAAGACGGAGCTGTTTTCGCCTGAAAACAGCTCCTGATTTTCAGACGTTTAACAACTCGCGTTTTTCGCGGCGTATTTTACGGACGTTATTGGAGTCAATGAAAAACCGCTCCAAAAACGTCCCAAGAAGTGACATGCACTTTGACGCGGGTGTATTTTTACGCGCCGTCTCTTGACAGCGACGTGTAAAATGACACTTCGTGGGAACAGAACATCGTAAAACCCATTGAAACCAAATGGTCAGATGTTTGTAGGCGTATTAGGGGCGTTTTTTCAGGCGTAATTCGAGGCGTAAAACTCCCGAATTACGTCTGAAACCACTGCGTGTGAACATACCCTTATTGTACAGGTACATGAAGCCGTGCTCACTTTAGCGCCCCCTGTTGACTTGCATAACGATGCGCAGAGAAAATTTTGGAAAGATTCAGCTTTAATTGTTCTGTGTCGTAAATAATCTGATCAGTAATTGGAGATGGTTTTAGTGGAAACTTCAATGTCAGAGGAATTTACTACCAGCTTCTGGTGCGGACACATAAATCCCCGATGTCTCCCGTAGTGCAGATTACAGCTCAAATTATTTTATGGGGGTAAATATAAAAAACATAAAAGCAATTTAGTGTCGGACAAGTAATGGGAAGAGGTTACAGCAGAGAAAAGGAGCCGTCTCTGCCTATTTTGATAATAGAGGTGATCACCCAGCTTTTCACAGAGCCAGACTGGCATATAAATCTGCATTGAGCTACATCCCCTAATCCTGTTGTTCTGCCTGTGTGTCAGTCTTCACTGTCATTCTGGAATTATATTCTTGAACCGGAAAGCTGAGAATGAACAGTGTTTTGGGATTTGGGGGCAGACAAAAATATTTATCAACTAATTAAATAATTTACTTTTAAAAAACAAAACAAAAAAAAACAAACAAACTTCTGCAGAGACTCATGTAATAGCCCTTTAAAAGAAAACGGAAAACAACAAGTCCCTAGGATTCTGTATAGGAGACCCCATGCCGGCTCCTAATTGTGGATCATGATGACTGTGCATCGGTCTAGGGTGCTATAATGCATGGAGATCAGTATATTTTATGGCATATCTTACGCTGTATGGAGTGAATAGTAATATCCTAATTACATCTCGCTGCTGTCATATAAGCTTCCGGCTCATTTACCATTAAAAAAAATTTCCTCTGCGTCTAATATCCAGTCTGCTACTCCAATCCCAGTTATAAGCTGCCGTGTTCTTCAGGAACGATCGATCATCATCATTAAGACGATCAGAATATAATAAGACTGGGGGCTTATGAGGCGGGACCACCACTGATGCCCAGAATGAAGGAGCGGGGCCGGTTTAAAATATAGGGATACATAGGGGATACCACCACTTACCCTACTGCCCATTTGCCGATCCTATCCAACCGTGAAGAGGTACATGTGGCCCGCTCTATTGCAGTATAAGGCCTCATTTACACGCTGATCCCGTGTTGGAATCCGCATAAATTTACACCTCTTATTGTTGTCGTGGTTTGAAAATCTGCATCACGGAAAAACGGAAGTAACATGGCACTTGATGTGGAATCCGCGGCAGAAATCCGAGGGTCAGCCTCGTCCAAATTTGTGATGGAAAAAGGAGGAGTTGTCTGAACAGACCCCTAGGGAGATTTTCACACGGCGCAAAAAATAAACGACGTGTCAAATATGCCGGCGTTTTTTGTGAAGCACATTTTAAAATACAGGCGTTTGACAGGTTTTTGTATGCGCTTTGTGTGCGCTTTTTGGCGCGTAATTAGGACTCCCATTAACTGCGGGAACATTTGACGTGTTTTAAAGAATTAACCTGATGCTTTTTTTTTTTTTTTTTTACACGCTTGCGTAAAACCGCATTGTATGTACTAACTGCGCACTTTACCATTGATTTTTAACGGGAAGTTTAATCAAGCGTTATTAGACATATTTTGGGGCGTAAAATGTGCCCAAATACACACCGTGTGAACAAGGCCTTAGAGAGCCGCTGGCTCGACTGTCTTCCTAGACTTGCCGCGGAGTCGCCTCCCCTATGTGTGGTTGAAAATAGGGGTCAGGTGGAGTCCGGGTCTGAGGCGTGATGTGAGCCCCCACCAAACGTATTGCCTAGGACCTTAATCCGGCCCTGTTAAGTGATATGGCACGCATTCATTTTAATGGAGTGTCAATAGAGCTACACGACCCATAGGGCTGAATTAACTTCTTGCTTCAGTGCCATATGGTACCTGGCACCAGGGGCACGTTCCATGGGTCTTTTGCCCATTGCGATCACTACATGTCATTGTACTGGTGTCCTCCACCTTTAGTGCCCTAAATATCTTCAGAGACTACAAGCACCCATGTACAGAAATATCCTAATAGTGCCAAAGGGCCATTGGTGTATGGAGAATTATGGGTTCATTATTCTTGGGTTTCCACCCATCTTTCCAAAATATCTCAGGAATTTAGATTGAAACCAAGAATCTATCACAGCATAACTAGGTATCAGGGGTGGACTGACCATTTGGGCATTAGGGCAACGTCAATGCCCAGACAGAGCCCACTGCCCCTAAATCAAGGCCTACTATGACTATTGTGGTAGGACTACTGTTTGGTGTCTTTGGATGTGGCAGAGAGACCTTTAGCTCCTTCAGGCACCGGGGTCTGGGTACAACGGATACCTGTGCACCTCCTGTAGCTACACCCCTCGCCCAGATCACTCAGTCTGCCCTTGCTCGATGACTAGCTGTGCTCTGTGGAAACGGGCTACGACTCCCAGCTGTAATGGCAACTTTGAGGGGTGTCACTCAGCTTTCCTAAAAACAGATAACCCGAAGAACTTAACAAAAGACGACGTCTCAAGGATTTTTAAATGACGGTCTCTAAGAATGAAAGTCAAGGTCCGTTCACATCTTAAGACACGGAGGCTGAAAAGAAATGTCACAACGGCATCCAGACATCAGCGGAGATGGGGAGAGAATGCAGGGGACGCGACTGTGGGGGCCCCGGCCATGTCCAGAAAACGTAGAAGAATCTTTTATAATACATTAGGAGACGGACTATGAAATCTTTGTCACACAGGACGACTCAGGAGACAGTCGTTTTATGTACTGCAGACCCAATGAGGGGTCTCTTACCCGGCGAGAATGGCATCACTTGTAATAAGCCGCAGTCCAGGGGGAGGTCTAATTAGCTGTGTGAGTGGCACGATAATATTGAATACAGAGAGATACGCAGTAATGGGTTTAACCCCTGTAGGGTTATCAGCCACAAAATGCACAGGCTAGATGCAAAATCTACAGACCTATTACAGCTGAGGGTTTGTTACAATTGTGTCCAGTCAAAAAAAAGTCCTTTGTGAGCAAAAGACATCATTCACACAAATCTCTCTCCTGTCTTGATATGTTACAATGTATCAGTGCAGGAAAAATGTATTTGTCTGGAGTCCGGACAGTTTTGCTCAGAGGATTGCCCAGACTGGATACAATTGTAGCAAACTCTCAGCTGTGAGAAATAGTCGGTCAGGATTGATTTTCAGCGATTAGAGCTAAACTGCAATACCAGACACAGCCCACAGACAGATGGAAAAAGATCAGACCTTTTGTTCTAGTCCTGAAAACCCATTCAGTGACAGCAAGCAGCAATCTTGAAAATGGTTTGGAATTGAAACAAAAAAAGTTTGTTTTTTTTGTTTGTCGCAGAAAGATTATACAGCTATTAGGTTTCATTTAAATTTCTGACATGAGATGGGTCCCCCATTGACCCACCAGAACAAAGACTTGTAAAGTAGAGCACAACCGATCGCTTTGTTTTGGTGATCAGTGGGCATATCAGAATATAGTTAAAGCGGTGGTCTGGTTTTCAAACATCCTGAGTTAATGCAGAGGGGTCCCCCATTCAAGACCCTCATATTAGTGGAGAGCAGAGTGTCTCTGGAGGACTTGTCCTGTCCTGCATCATACACAGCCCATTGATTTAAATGGACTCTGTGTAATTGTTAATTTCCCCTGTGGTGGTGCTGCAGGGAAAAGTAACACTTGTTGACGGGTTCCTACACAGATTACAGCGGATTACTGGGGGTCTAGTTTCTCAGAGGGATAGAACATTTCAAGTTGGTTTGGGAGTAGAGACTAAATGTTTGTGGGGTCGTCTGTCCGCCCCCCCACCCATCCACGAATTTGCGACTTTTCAGGGTTCGCCTCACTGCCCGGGGTCCATGTTCTTGGTGAGGAGCTCCGTATGCGCGAATATTATTCTATTTCCTCGCTGTCCACTCAATACGATCGCTTCTGCAGAACTCGCATTACTACATGTCACTGTGCAGGGGCACGTGTCCCTCTCGGCAGAATAATTTTTGCTCATTTCATTAAACATTTCAAGGAGATTAATTTGAAGTTAAGCTGCGATTATAAATTGTGCTCACACTCGAAACTGACTCAAAGCTCAAGAAAAGCAACGGCATCTCAAGTGAAGTGAACTATTCCTTGAAGTAATTAACAGAGAGCACAACATAAGAAATGGCAATTAAGCTAAATACAACCCGAGGATCGGCTGATCGACTTGGGTCCAGCTTTACATTTTCCCTGCAGCGGCCACTACAGGGGAAATGTAGTATTGCACGCAAACCATTTAAATAAATGATAGACCATGTAATACATGGACAGGCCAGGACTGCCGCCGCCGTGCTTTATAATCAGCTCTCCACTCTGACTCACAAAGCAGGGAACCCCCGCCCTCTATGACGACCATGTGCCCGAATAGCGAAAAGAGAGCATATTCCCAAATTTTTTGTAAAAAGTACGGTATATCCATTTATAGGAAAACCGGATGACTACCAATATGGATGCCATTATAACTCCTTAAAGTGGTTGTCCCCCAGCTTTTGCCAAATAGTCAATCAGCTTTCGCCAAGCCCTGAATGGCAAATTGGTCAAGGCACGTAGTGATATATCTCATGCTTTGTCTTGCGGTCAATTTGTAGCATCATATCAATAGATGCTGGCAAGCATACAGATGTGACCCTCCAGATCAAGTCTGCCCCGTCTTAAGAGGAGTTGTCGGTCGAACACTCGCACACCATTCCTCCCGGCTCCCCCATTACCACGCACGATCGCCTTGGCAGAGCGTATATGTTTATTTCAATAGGGATAGGGGAATCCGTTCCTGCCAGACCCCTCTGGCAGCAGTTTATCTTCCGTGGGAACAAAGGATCGGTCAGGTTGAAGCTCTGGAGGTGCAGATAACTTCCATGTAATGCTGTGTGTAACTCCTGATACATTGTAACGTCATCAGTCTAGTGCTGTGTGATAGAAGCCGTTTTCTAGATGCCTGCAGTGACAAGAATATCCTTCAATTTTTAGAAACCGTGACCGACAAGCGGCAGGAGGGCTCCGGGAGCGTCACATTACTGGAAGACAGACATTTGGTTAAAATGCTATAGTAATGAAGCCACATTAATAAATCCCCCAGAACATCTACTCATTGAAATATCAGGACGCCGCCGCTGGCTTGTAGAAATTGTCCTCATAACCCTTCTGCCCTATGCAGTCGGTACGCCACGTACTTGAGTCGGAGCTAGACGTCCTTTACTTCTTTGATGTGGCGACAAGGATTTGGATAATACGTTCTTAACTACAATGTCTATAAAATCAGCATTAAAATTCATGTGGCGTGAGGTGTACGATGAGGAGATTTACATTGTGTAATCTGGAGGTTATCAGCCAAGGGCGGCCACAGATATTAGGTGAACATTAAAAAGTAAGAAATAAGATTTTTTTTCCTTTATTTTAGTTTCTAAAATCAAAATACCTGGAATAAATGTTGGCAAAGTTGGATCGTTCATTAATTAGGATTTATTGTTGTTGGTGTTGTGGAGAACGAACGGTTGTGGAGACAAGAATGAGCGATTTTTGAACGCTGGGATTAATGTTTAAGTCGGCTAATGTTTTTTTAGTTAAATCCTCTATTGTACTCCAGAGCTGTATTCACAATTCTGCTTGATATTATTAGAAACAAACTTGTCAGATACACCGTATTGTTTTTCCTAAATCACATTCTTGAACAGAGTCTGGTGTTAAAATGTGCAGATGCTGAAAAAGCAGGGGATCCTGGGAGATTATAGCTCTGAAGCTGCAGGATTGTGAGAACAGCTCTGGAGTATAATACAGGGTTTAACTCAGGATCAGTATAAGATAAGTAACGTAATGTATGTACACAGCAGAATAGTAAGTACAGCTCTGGAGTATAATACAGGATGTAACTCAGGATCAGTACAGGATAAGTAATGTATGTACACAGTGACACCACCAGCAGAACAGTGAGTGCAGCTCTGGAGTATAATACAGAATGTAACTTTGTACATAGGATCAGTACAGGATAAGTAATGTATGTACAACGTTACATTCTATATTATACTCCAGAGCTGTACTCGCTATTCTGCTGGTGGAGTCACTGTGTACATACAATACTTATCCTGTACTGATCCTGAGTTACATTCTATATTATACTCCAGAGCTGTACTCGCTATTCTGCTGGTGGAGTCACTGTGTACATACATTACTTATCCTGTACAGATCCTGAGTTATATACTGTATTATACTCCAGAGCTGCACTCACTATTCTGCTGGTGGAGTCACTGTGTACATACATTACTTATCCTGTACTGATCCTGAGTTACATTCTATATTATACTCCAGAGCTGTACTCGCTATTCTGCTGGTGGAGTCACTGTGTACATACATTACTTATCCTGTACAGATCCTGAGTTATATACTGTATTATACTCCAGAGCTGCACTCACTATTCTACTGGTGGAGTCACGGTGTACATACATGACACGAGTTCAGTGCTGGAGTTTAATACAGAATGTAAAAACATTACTGATCCTAAGTTACATTCTGTATTATACTCCAGAGCTGAACTTACTATTCTGCTGGTGGACTCACAGTGTATATACATTACATTACTTATCCTGTACTGATCCTGAGTTACAAAGTGACATCACTGTCTATGTAGATTAATTCTATATATAAACAGGTCCCTTTGCAAGCAGCTTTCTGACACTATCCACTAATGGAACACTAGTCGTTACCAGAATACAAAGCTGTATGCAATAATGGGAGTGGTTGTCCATATGGAAAGTCGTTTCCACCAGTCAGAATCAATCACTGTAGACCGAACCACAATTTATGGACTAATTGTTAATAATTATCATTAGGTCTCTTGCCATCCATAATAATCAATCCATTCCTATCCAAAATGGTGGTGAAAAAATTCCAGTTTCATTTGGTTTCCTCTTGTTGACCATAGATAGACCCCCCCCCCCCGAGTTTGCCCTCTAATGATGTGTATGATGAATGTAGTGAATATAAAGTGCTGTACATATGGTGATGGGTCTATAAATAAGCCAAAACATCTGCACAAAGACACGGAGAAGCAAGCGGAGAAAGAAAAGACTGCATTAAGCTGATAGTCTCCTGTCTCCCCTCCTAATAAATGTGTATGTTTAGCAGCAAGACCCTGTCCTGTTCATCAGATAAATTCTCTGCGCATTCAGCACAGGCCGCGAAGAAAATCTGCTGTTTATTAATAGTCACAAACAAGCAATATAGAAATGTATAGGTTTATTGTTAACGTGAGTCCATAAATCCCAGCAGCAGGGGTTTAGATATAGAGGGTGCAGAGGTAGCAGTCGCACCCGGGCCCTGGAACCAAAACCCTCCGCCACATAAGAAAACATCCGTAATATAAAATGGCACAAGGTAGGGGAGCCCCCCCGACAGGTGGCACCACTTATTCCGAACTTTCTTATGCAGATCCAGTGGTGTCAGAGGACAGAGCAGAAGGGCTGGTGCTTTGTATTAATTTGTGTCGCCAGCTCTGTCAAGTACAGAGGGGAAGGAAATGAGGAGCTGGTGTACGGGTTCTGGGATTATAAAAGTTTTGGATAGGTAGAAAGTCTTTAAGCCCCACCGAGGCTCATCACAGGAACACCCCTGAACTGCCAGAAATACCCTTTTAATGGTTAATTTGCATTAACCCCGTCTATTTGTTATCTAAATCTGTGTGGAATATGTTGGGTCAAATACATGATGGACTTGGAAAAAACAACAAAGTTTGTTCTGGTGATAAAAAAAATTATTGTATACCATGTAGTAAAGGTGAATCACAACAATTACACATGAACACGAGTCATTCATCACCAAAACCACAAATATTTATATAAAAAAGCCCAGCTAAAGTAATCTTGGCTGAAACAATCCAAATATCTCATATCGTTTACAAAGCAGATTTATTAATGTGATGTCAGAGCAAAAACGATCACACGACTGATACATATACAGCACTACAGTACCCAGAATATAAATCCTATAATACTGCCCCTATGTACAAGAATATAACTACTATAATACTGCCCCCTATATACAAGAATATAACTACTATAATACTGCCCCCTATATACAGGAATATAACTACTATAATACTGCCCCTATATACAAGAATATAACTACTATAATACTGCCCCTATATACAAGAATATAACTACTATAATACTGCCCCCTATATACAAGAATATAACTACTATAATACTGCTCCTATATACAAGAATATAACTACTATAATACTGCCGCTATATACAAGAATATAACTACTATAATACTGCTCCTATATACAAGAATATAACTACTATAATACTGCTCCCTATATACAAGAATATAACTACTATAATACTGCTCCTATATACAAGAATATAACTAATATAATACTGCTCCTATATACAAGAATATAACTACTATAATACTGCCCCCTATATACAGGAATATAACTACTATAATACTGCCCCTATATACAAGAATATAACTACTATAATACTGCCCCTATATACAAGAATATAACTACTATAATACTGCCCCCTATATACAAGAATATAACTACTATAATACTGCACCCTATATACAAGAATATAACTACTATAATACTGCCCCTATATACAAGAATATAACTACTATAATACTGCCCCTATATACAAGAATATAACTATTATACTGCCCCCTATATACAAGAATATAACTACTATAATACTGCCCCTATATACAGTAATATAACTACTATAATACTGCCCCCTATATACAGTAATATAACTACTATAATACTGCCCCTATATACAAGAATATAACTACTATAATACTGCTCCTATATACAAGAATATAACCACTATAATACTGCCCCTATATACAAGAATATAACTACTATAATACTGCCCCTATATACAAGAATATAACTACTATAATACTGCTCCTATATACAAGAATATAACCACTATAATACTGCCCCGATATACAAGAATATAACTACTATAATACTGCCCCCTATATACAAGAATATAACTACTATAATACTGCCCCTATGTACAAGAATATAACTACTATAATACTGCCCCTATGTACAAGAATATAACTACTATAATACTGCCCCTATATACAAGAATATAACTACTATAATACTGCCCCTATATACAAGAATATAACTACTATAATACTGCTCCTATATACAATAATATAACTACTATAATACTGCTCCTTATATACAAGAATATAACTACTATAATACTGCCTCCTATATACAAGAATATAACTACTATAATACTGCCCCTATATACAAGACTATAACTACTATAATACTGCCTCCTATATACAAGAATATAACTACTATAATACTGCCCCTATATACAAGAATATAACTACTATAATACTGCCCCTATATACAAGAATATAACTACTATAATACTGCCCCTATATACAAGAATATAACTACTATAATACTGCTCCTATATACAAGAATATAACTACTATAACACTGCCCTTATATACAAGAATATAACTACTATAATACTGCTCCTATATACAAGAATATAACTGCTATAATACTGCCCCTATATACAAGAATATAACTACTATAATACTGCCCCTATATACAAGAATATAACTACTATAATACTGCTCCTATATACAAGAATATAACTACTATAACACTGCCCTTATATACAAGAATATAACTACTATAATACTGCTCCTATATACAAGAATATAACTACTATAACACTGCCCTTATATACAAGAATATAACTACTATAATACTGCTCCTATATACAAGAATATAACTACTATAATACTGCCCCTATATACAAGAATATAACTACTATAATACTGCCCCCTATATACAAGAATATAACTACTATAATACTGCTCCTATATACAAGAATATAACTACTATAATACTGCCCCTATATACAAGAATATAACTACTATAATACTGCCCCTGTGTATAAGAATTTCACAGTGTCATCTGCGGTTTTACATAGGACTTCCCTTACAGCTTAATTCTATGTGATTGGATCATTTGTTAAGTAGAGATGTAGCAGAGCTGAATGGGTTATCCATCTTTCCATTATCTGGATTTAATTCCTTAAAAAGCAGTAGTGTCACCCAGTGGATACAGAAATCCCTCCCAAACATCATGAGCTGGGAATCTTTCATCTGATCCTCTGAAGAGAACAAAACAGGTTATTATAACCTAGGCAGTACATAGAAGGGATCCTGCAGGGAAAACTCCTTTCTTCTCCAAACACACGCTGAACGCTCACAGTACCACCTCCAACCAACACTATTGATCTGAGCGAGTCTGGCTGTTTGTTTAGGCTCTCGAACTAAATCAAAATGTTCTAAGAAAACAGGATTTCATTACGGATAAGGAAAGCTGGAGGTTTGAAATCTAAGCAAAAGCACAGAATGGGGGGCATGTAATGGGAGGGGGGCTCCTGATAAGTGACTGAAGGGAGTTGGGACTTAGTTTACAATGTTTGAGAATTGTACAAATAGAAATTCCTTTCCCAAAAAAATAATAAAAGATTGTTTTATGACAGCCTGTGCTTGTTGCTCCATAGACAGACTACAGGCTGCCATAAATGGAAGCCTACAATCTGCTGATGGATTCTCAGTGGTTATGTGAATTCCCGTGAGCTTATTATAGCAACGCTCATGTCGGTTTAAGGAGTTATTCCTAAAAAAAAAATATAAGTATACATTAGGGAACTACTATTTATGCAATTCTCTAATGTGTAAGTGATGATCACCAATGGTTAACCTACACATTACATTACAAACAGAGATTATAAGGTTAGGGTCATAAAACTGGTAACATCGCTGCTTTTGGGCCAGGTTCACACCCTGCGTAAATGAGGAGCCGAAAAATCGCTCCGAAATTTATCTGCGGCGCGTTTTTTTAATCCACAGCATGTCAATTGTATTTGCGTAATCGCTGCCTTTTAGTTGCGGGTTTTCCCCATTGAATTCAATTGGGAGGTAAAACCTGCAACAAATAGAAGATTTTGCGATTTTTATCTTCTACTTACCCAGAATTCTATACTTCTTCGTCCACTCCGGCCTCCAGGGATGACTTTTTATTTGATGTAACCGCTGCAGCCAATCACAGGCTTCAGCGGTCACTTGGGATGAAACGTCATACCAGGGCTTCAGAACATCAGAGGGACGCGTCACCATCGTAAGTATCCATTTTTTTTTTTCCATTGGAGGATTTCCGCAGCGGACGTTCTGGCAGAAAAACTGTACAACAATTTAGAGCGGTTTTTCGGCCAGAATTCCCTGCGGCCGCCAGGGCGGATATGCCGTGTACTTTTACGCAATGTATCCCTGTGTGAACATTCTCTAGCGCTCCAGAAATACTAGAAGGCACCTCATCGTATTAAACCCTTCGCGCACCCGGACACGCTAATATGTCCGGGTGCGGGGGGCAAGGTTTGGAGCGTGCGGGTGTCGGCTGTATTTTAAAGCGAACACCTGGGACTAACAGCCGGGAGCTGCGATGGCGTTGTTCCTGGCTGTTTAATCCCTCAAATGCTGCGGTCAATCGCGACAGCAACATCTGAGCCGTTGAAAAGAGGGGGGCTGCCCCCTCTGACATCTCATCCCCCCCGCAGTGAGATCGGGGGGTGACGACGGTTGTTATGGCAACCCAGGGCTGCCTTCACTGTCTCTGCTAAGCCCTGCTTGACGCCTGTAAAAATGACAATATACTGCGATACGTTAAATGTAAAAAATAAAAAGTTAACAAAATTGTCATCCGTAAAAGTCTGAACTAATACAATATAGCATTATTTAATGCACACGGTGAACGATGTAAAAAGTAAAAACGCCAAAGTTGCTGTTTTTTTGGTCAAATTATGTCTAAAAAAGAAAAAAAGAAAAAAAAGAAGAAAAGATCAAAAAAGGTTCTACGTGCCGAAAAAACGGTACCAATAAAAACTACAGCTCGTCCCGCAAAAAATAAGTTATGGCTCTCAAAATGCGGCAAAACAAACTTTTTGTTAAAAAAAAAAAAAAAGAAGTTTTATCATCAAATAAGGTAGTAAAATATAAAAAAAACCTATATACATTTGGTATCACCATATTCGTATTGAGCCACGCAATAAAGATAAGTTGTCATTTTTATCGCACGGTGAAAGCCGTAAAATCAAAACCCATAAAACAATTGAGGAATTGCAGTTTTTTTTCAACTTCAGCCCGCAAAGAATTAGCAATAGGGGATGAGGAGGCCAAATGGGTTGTGGAGGTTACCCCTCAAGAGGAGAGGAATGGTACAGATTTTGCATCAATGTCAGTCTGGTGCTAGAGAAAGGCTCTACTATTTTAGTTATTTTTTGATTTTGCATCAGGAGCTTTAGGCTGGGTTCACACGACCACATTAACGTCCGTAATGGACGGACGTATTTCGGCCGGAAGTCCCGGACCGAACACAGTGCAGGGAGCCGGGCTCCTAGCATCATACTTATGTACGATGCTAGGAGTCCCTGCCTCGCTGCCGGACAACTGTCCCGTACTGTAATCATGTTTTCAGTACGGGACAGTAGTTCCACGGAGAGGCAGGGACTCCTAGCGTCGTACATAACTATGATGCTAGGAGCCCGGCTCCCTGCACGGAGTTCGGTCCGGGACTTCCGGCCGAAATACGTCCGTCCATTACGGACGTTAATGTGCTCGTGTGAACCCAGCCTGAAGCTACACCTTCCGGGTCACCTATTTAGTTTTGAGTGAAATTGCAATGACTGCCACTGACCCCTCTCTCCCCCACTCAGGGATTTCTTCATATTGTCTGCAAAAACGAACCAAATTTCCATCATATTTAATTAACATTTCTATAAACCAATTAACCCGGCAGCAATTACCAGTGAAGTGAGGTCTCTCTTGAAGTAGTCGCGCACAAGTCTGGCCTACTAATAATCCGAGAGGCATAAACCAACCGGCGTCCCGTGATGGATCGTCCACTATTTTTCTATTTAATTAACCAAATACCGGCCATTTGTCTCCATTAACTTGTGACATTAATTTCACATGATCATCTGTCCCCATCTGGCCGCTGGATTAATACACTAAGTTTATAATATCAGCTTGGGTTGCTATAATGAAAGATTTGGTACGTGTATTGTGTCGTGGGGAAGGCAGGGTCATCTGCCACTAGGTGGCCCCGTAAAAATAATCAACTGTACAGGGCCTAAGTAGTAGTGCCATACATGACTTAATACCACCATAGAGTGGCCGAATAACAGCTCCAAACATAATATCAATTGTACATCCGTTTTATAGCACTATTAGATTATTTTAAGATTCATGGTGGTCACAGGCCTCGAGTGCCAGTCATTCAGTGGCGCCCCCTTCAGCAGGGGTGGCAGAAATACACGGTGCAACCGCACGCACCAAAGGATGACCACGTCGGAGCTTCCATAAGGGTAGATTGAAAGTGACAACCATTTTTCTAAAGCAGAAATGTGCTCAAAACCATTGTCGCTTTCCTTCCCCCACTCGGCAGCTCCTACAAAAAATATTAGTCAGCAGGGGGCGATAATGAGCACAGGAAAGGCGGCGCCCGCCAGAGTAGAGAAAATAGGAAACCTGTGCTCCATCCTGAGGCATGATGGGAGGGAGGGATGATGAGGCATTTAACATGGTGGGGTGATTCCATTGTGGATTGGTTCCTGAACATCTTCTGACCACTAGTCTTACTACTTCCTGTCTTCTTTCTTCTAGGTTAACACCTTCCTTTCCTTCGTGTTTCCTATGGTTGTTATTTCCGTCCTAAACACCATCATAGCCAACCAGCTAATCATCATGGTAAAGCAGGCGCATCAGGAAAACCAAGTGTGCACCATCGGTGGCCAGCAGACCGTCCTCAGCATGTCCATGGAACCGAGCCGCATACAGTCCCTGAAGCATGGCGTCCGAGTCCTGCGTATGTACTTTATATTCTTTTACCTTAAAATATTTTCGTTTCTATGCCCACTGATTGATTAATAAGAAAGTGCACCCCTAGAATTATGGGAGAAGGTTGGGTCAACATGGAGACCTTAAGCCAAGGATATCTAATGTCACAGCACTACTGATGTGGAACCCACCATAGATCCGTTCATTATGTGACAACCATCAGTTTATCCGCATTCATTGCAAAACATACTTGGTGTCTCGATTTCTCGCAATTTTCAAGATCTCTACTTGCGGTCATTGAATGGTAAAGCCTGTCCTGATCATGTCACATAATGTATCGGAGCATAAAGACAGGACAGAGTTTTAGCCTCCTAAATTATTCCCATATCAGGCATTTATGGCATATCCGGTGCATATACCATAAATGCCCGATAGGTGGGGATCTGTATCGGGTGAAGAGCCAGTAGATGCTTTTCTCCATTGAATTCAGTGAATTGTACCATGTAATACCAGGAAAGAGAACCCGAAGAAGTGGTGCAGCCATTGCTACTTGTAAAAAGAGCGCCACCAAATTGTTTTAGGTTCAGGATTAACTGGTTTGGAGAGAATTCGAACATTGTTCCAACACTGGTCCATGATACCATGGATCATGTCTGTCCGCACCAATGGTAAAGGTCGTATATAAGGTTTCATTCATCCTAGTCAAGGACTCTAGTAGTAGTAATAGTTAGAATCAACTGGATTTGTTTTCTCAAAATCTTGAAGGTCTTACCTCATTCCCATACAAGTAAACCCTACGGGTAGTCTCATTCCCATACAAGTAGACCCCACGGGTAGTCTGACCCTGCAGTTATGCGTTATTCTAACCCCCTTCATCGTGAGGGAGGAGCAGGATCAATACTGATGGCACAATCAGACTACACAGTTTTTGGTTGTAGTCTGTAACCATGGAGACACATAGGTCTACATAGAAGCTGTATACACAAAACTATGCAAGAATTTTTGTAATCAAGCCTTTTTGCAAATTGCTTAAAAAACAAATTAGGGTATGTTCACACATAGTGGTTTCAGACGTAATTTGGGCATTTTAAACGCCTCGAATTACGCCTGAAAAAACGGCTCCATTACGCCTACAAACATCTGCCCATTGCTTTCAATAGGAATTATGATGTTCTGTTCCCACGAGCCTTTATTTTACACGTCGCTGTCAAAATACGGCGCGTAAAATGACGGCTCATCAAAAGAAGTGCAGCACACTTCTTGAGACGTTTTTGGAGCCGTTTTTCATAGACTATTGAAAACAGCTCCAAAAACGTCCGTGAAAAAAGCAGCGAAAACGAAGTGAAAAACGCGAGTGAACATACCCTTAGGTTGAAGAGTGTGTAGACTTTTGCAACGGTCAGTATGTTTACATGGTATAAAAAAAACAGAGTAAGCATAGGCTGATAATACAAATTCTATTCGACTAGTTGGATTCATACCCGATGGTGTGATGATCTGAGCCGGGCAAAAATTCTCATCTAATTCTATGAATAAAAAAACGAAAAATGAGAAAACATAAAATTCATAAACAAAAATTTAAAATTTAAAGCCGAGGAGGAATCTCAAGGGTAGAATTAAATAAACTCAATAATTTCGTCTTCCTTTGAAAATAAAAGGGAAAGATAAACAGCCGCAGTCTGGAATTATCTGCAGTGAAACAATGTAGCAAAATTAATTCTATCTAAACTGTAAGAAATTTGTACAAACAAAACAGAACGCAAAGACATTTGTCATCCGCCAGCGAGTACCCCAGGCCCGACTCTCATTAATTCTGCATTGTGGCGCACGGGAGACTTCAGCTTTGTTCTCTTCAAGGACTACAAATGCAGTTGCGTTAACTGGTTCCACAAAAGTCTGCTCCAACAGAGCGGATTACTGGAGGGAGTGAAGTCCTTCTGCAAATGTAACAAATGGTTTTCATTCCTTTAAATTGACAAGTAACTGAGAATCGTGGTCACCGACCAGCTCCAACGTAATATAGAAGACGCAGATAATGCATTGATAGAATGAGGTTTCCCATGAGCCATCGCAAAAAGTTTTATATAAAAAGGTCACAGGTTGTTGGTGATATGCGAGCTCGATATGGACCAGACTGGGGTATTGATGGTCAGGAGGGGAGAATTTCATAACAGCGATGATAATGAATGGGGCAGAGCTGATAAGATTTCCAGGAGTGTAGCCAAGGGGGGTTTGCGGGGCACATAAGGGTGCAAGAGAGGGTGCCAACGACCTATTTAGACACAGGGCAAGGGACGAGAAATAAAACCTTACTGGGGTGAAGAAAATCCTCATGAACAGGAGAGGGGTTGTCAAAATGAATACCTAGAATCTAGTTACTTACAACTCTGTAACTCAAGCGTCAAAATAAATTAATGTTCGAGAACCCAAGCGTCGGCGCGCCCTTGTCCGGCCACACCAAATGGCGAAGTGTCATTGTCCAATGAGATGTCAGTTTTCTAAAGTAAAGCAGTGGCATCAAATATTTGTAACCCATTGAGTTTTACATGCAAGTGTCATTGCTGTACCTTAAGTGTCAGTGTGCCAAATGTTAGGGTGTCACGGTTGTGTCACCTAAAGTATCAGTGTGTCATTGTCCTAGAATTCCATTTGTGTTCAAAAGTAAAAATGTCTTACATGGTATGTGACGTCGGAGGTATGGGCTGCCTTTCAGTGTAGGACGTCCGTACAGGAGACGCTAATACAGTACGACCGCCGCAGTTAATATATTACAGCGAAGTCTGGGATTCACTCCTGAAATGTTTCATATCTGATAACTGCGATTTCTGCGCTGACAGCCCAGAACTACAGCCGGGTCAGGAGCGCATATATAAAAGAGTAGGAGGATAGCGTGTATACACATAAAACATTCAGTATTTCTGTAAAATTACTAAAATATGTATGAACTTTAAATAGTGAAAGGCTGAGGGGAAACAATTCATGTTAGAACAATGTACAATGCACTTATTCTTATATTAACTATTCAGTTCTACCATATGCTTCATTCCAACACGAGTCCAGTTCACTAAAAGTGAAATGTTAAATCGTAGAAGTAAACCAAAATTCCAAACCATTTATTTTAAACACTCACTACTGCCCCCTATGTACAAGAAAATAACTACTATAATACTGCCTCCTATATACAATATAAATACTATAATACTGCCCCCTATGTACAAGAATATAACTACTATAATACTGCCCCTATATACAAGAATATAACTACTGTAATACTGCCCCCTATATACAAGAATATAACTACTATAATACTGCCCCCTATGTACTAGAATATAACTACTATAATGCTGCCTCCTATATACAAGAATATAACTACTATAATACTGCCCCTATATACAAGAATATAACTACTATAATACTGCCCCTATATACAAGAATATAACTACTATAATACTGCCCCCTATATACAAGAATATTACTACTATAATACTGCCTCCTATATACAAGAATATAACTACTATAATACTGCCCCCTATATACAAGAATATAACTATTATAATACTGCCCCTATATACAAGAATATAACTACTATAATACTGCCCCCTATATACAAGAATATAACTACTATAATACTGCCCCTATATACAAGAATATAACTACTATAATACTGCCCCTATATACAAGAATATAACTACTATAATACTGCCCCCTATATACAAGAATATAACTACTATAATACTGCCCCCTATGTACAAGAATATAACTACTATATTAATGCTCTTATATACAAGAATATAACTACTATAATACTGCCCCCTATATACAAGAATATAACTACTATAATACTGCCCCTATATACAAGAATATAACTACTATAATACTGCCCCTATATACAAGAATATAACTACTATAATACTGCCGCCTATATACAAGAATATAACTACTATAATACTGCCCCTATATACAAGAATATAACAACTATAATACTGCCCCCTATATACAATATAAATACTATAATACTGCTCCTATATACAAGAATAGAACTACTATAATACTGCCCCCTATATACAAGAATATAACTACTATAATACTGCCCCCTATATACAAGAATATAACTACTATAATACTGCCCCTATATACAAGAATATAACTACTATAATACTGCCCCCATTATACAATATAACTACCATAATACTGCCCCTATATACAAGAATATAACTACTATAATACTGCCCCCTATATACAATATAAATACTAAAACACTGCCCCCTATATACAAGAATATAACTGCCATAATACTGCCCCCTATATACAAGAATATAACTGCCATAATACTGCCCCCTATATACAAGAATATAACTGCTATAATACTGCCCCTAAATACAAGAATATAACTACTATAATACTGCCCCCTATATATAAGAATATAACTACTATAATACTGCCCCCTATATACAATATAAATACTATAATACTGCCCCCTATATACAAGAATATAACTGCCATAATACTGCCCCCTATATACAAGAATATAACTACTAGAATACTGCCCCTATATACAAGAATATAACTACTAGAATACTGCTCCTATATACAAGAATATAACAACTATAATACTGCCCCTATATACAAGAATATAACTACTATAATACTGCCCCCTATATACAAGAATATAACTACTATAATACTGCTCCTATATACAAGAATATAACTACTATAATACTGCTCCTATATACAAGAATATAACTACTGTAATACTGCCCCCTATATACAAGAATATAACTACTATAATACTGCCCCCCATGTACAAGTATATATCTACTATAATACTGCCTCCTATATACAAGAATATAACTACTATAATACTGCTCCTATATACAAGAATATAACTATTATAATACTGCCCCTATATACAAGAATATAACTACTATAATACTGCCCCCTATATACAAGAATATAACTACTATAATACTGCCCCCTATATACAAGAATATAACTACTACAATACTACACCTATATACAAGAATATAACTACTATAATACTGCCCCCTATATACAAGAATATAGCTACTACAATACTTCCCCCTATGAACAAGAATATAACTACTACAACACTTCCCCCTATGAACAAGAATATAACTACTACAATACTGCCCCCCATGTACAAGTATATATCTACTATGACACCGCCCTCTATGGGCACAATCTGTTTTGGGTCAATTATTGGCATTCCTTGCAGAAGCTCCTGAATCCGGACTGTATAATATGAAGGGGGGGGGGGGCATTACTCAGCACTGGGGCTCGGACACGTTGAGTACTGTTACATCTGATAAGTGATGTCACTTGTTTGAGCCTTCGATCTCGGTCATGCTGTGTAAATGTTGCAGCCTGATGGGCTGCCCTTATGTTTGCACCGGATAAGTCTCTGGTGTTTTCCTTCATCCATTCTTGGCATTTGATTTGAATTAAACGGGAGAGACGACAGAGAGATGAGAAGTCTTCTCGATCCTACAGTGAAGTTCAGGCTTCTGTAAACAGTGGTGTATCATAAGCTAACTGTTTATACAACGCTGTGATCGACCTTCACCAAAAGGTTTAAAATGACTAATCCGAGAGATCAGCCAGAAGACGCAATGTACCATCCGTTCTGCGTCGCGCACCTTCAAGGGTTTAGAATAAAAGTCCGTATTCGTGCCCAGACAGATTATCTACGGATATTACAATGTATCTATACAATGCAAGCAGTTATTCAGGAATACTAGTAAAGAAGTGAAGTGGTAACATTTATGGTCAGGCAGCTGCTGCAAGAGCCCATGCAATAATGTTATGTAGAGCAGATAGACAATATAAGGGTGTAAAATCCATCAAATGACGAAGCTTAACTTTAGGTATTGGATAAAATTGTGGGTGTTTATCTTAAAGATATTCACCCTGTTTTCCCTTAAGAGGTATAAAGACTACTGCAAACAATATTCCATTGCTCCAATACAGCCAGAAAAATAAAATGAAATAGCATTGCAAAGAAAAAAAAAAGCGTGTCCTACTTTTTAAATGCACACAGCTGCTATGCGGACCGGTGTGTCTTCAAAGTAACTGAATGAGCAGACTTTTTTTGCAGTCACCCCTTCCGCCCCCTCCCCTTGATAACCTGCAGACGGAAAGGAGTAACAACTGCAGAATCAGGACTACACAGGGATATTAAGAAAAAAAACAACCCCCCCCGCCCCTTAAAAAACAACATTGCTGTCACTTTTGTCTATGGCCGTGCCTGGTATTGCAGCTCAACCCCGTTCCCCTGAATATGGCAATAGCAGACGGCACATTAACTAAAGTAGCATCATTTATGTAAAAGTAGCAGTCGTATTGTTTTTATCTCAAACTCTTGTAAAGACTGTACCCTACTGCCTAAGGCCCTGTTCACACGGAGTTGACACTTTGACGCGGAAACAACGTCGGAAAAAGCGCCACAAAACTTCCGAAAACGCCTCCTATTGGTTTCAATGGGAGGCGTTTTTTCCCCGCGAGACTGTTTTAAGAAAAAGAAGAGACATACCCCTATCTTCGGGTGTTTACGTCCCTGACCTTCGATTGATGTCAATGGGAGGTAAAGAAAGAGTTTTTCGCAAAAAACTTGGCAAACGGCGTGCAGGCAAAACATAATCTGCCTCAAAATTCCAGACGGAATTTTGAGGAATTTTCAGCCTACAAAAAACTGTGTGAACATACCCTTAAAGAGAACCTTTCACAAGTCCATGTGCAGCTGAGTGCCCAATGTAATAGGTACTGCTGCACAAACCGTGGGTCACTTTAAACTATGTTTCTAGCCTCCTCCGATATTTAGAGAGCGGTGCGGTTATACTTGGCACCAGATATGTAAATAACCCCCTGCACTGTCAATGGGGTGTTTCTTCCATTGTAAAGGGAAGGGGGGCGTGTTACTTATCGCTATGATACTGTCCAATCAGCTACAGACAGTGTCAGAGTGGTTTGTGCTGCGTGATCTCTCTCGCGAGATAAAACGGTCTTCTCGTCCTTGTCTGCCGAGAGCTGAAGAGAGAATGAGAGCTATGTATTCTTGTACATAGGGGGCAGTATTATAGTAGTTATATTCTTGTATATAGGGAGCAGTATTATAGTAGTTATATTCTTGTATGTAGGGAGCAGTATTATAGTAGTTATATTCTTGTATATAGGAGGCAGTATTATAGTAGTTATATTCTTGTATATAGGGAGCAGTATTATAGTAGTTATATTCTTGTATATAGGGAGCAGTATTATAGTAGTTATATTCTTGTATATAGGGAGCAGTATTATAGTAGTTATATTCTTGTATGTAGGGAGCAGTATTATAGTAGTTATATTCTTGTATATAGGAGGCAGTATTATAGTAGTTATATTCTTGTATATAGGGAGCAGTATTATAGTAGTTATATTCTTGTATATAGGGAGCAGTATTATAGTAGTTATATTCTTGTATGTAGGGAGCAGTATTATAGTAGTTATATTCTTGTATATAGGAGGCAGTATTATAGTAGTTATATTCTTGTATATAGGGGGCAGTATTATAGTAGTTATATTCTTGGATATAGGGGCAGTATTATAGTCGTTATATTCTTGTATATAAGAGCATTATTATAGTAGTTATATTCTTGTATATAGGGGGCAGTATTATAGTAGTTATATTCTTGTATATAGGAGGCAGTATTATAGTAGTTATATTCTTGTATATAGGAGCTGTATTATAGTAGTTATATTCTTGTATATAGGGGCAGTATCATAGTAGTTATATTCTTGTACATAGGGGGCAGTATTATATTAGGTATATTCTTGTATATAGGAGCAGTATTATAGTAGTTATATTCTTGTATATAGGAGCAGTATTATAGTAGTTATATTCTTGTATATAGGGGGCAGTATTATAGTAGTTATATTCTTGTATATAGGGGGCAGTATTATGGTAGTTATATTCTTGTATATAGGAGGCAGTATTATAGTAGTTATATTCTTGTATATAGGAGGCGGTATTATAGTAGTTATATTCTTGTATATAGGGGCAGTATTATAGTAGTTATATTCTTGTATATAGGAGCAGTATTATAGTAGTTATATTCTTGTATATAGGAGCAGTATTATAGTAGTTATATTCTTGTATATAGGGGGCAGTATTATAGTAGTTATAGTCTTGCATATAGGGAGCAGTATTATAGTAGCTATATTCTTGTATATAGGGGGCAGTATTATAGTAGTTATATTCTTGTATATAGGAGCAGTATTATAGTAGTTATATTCTTGTATATAGGAGGCAGTATTATAGTAGTTATATTCTTGTATATAGGAGGCAGTATTGTAGTTATATTCTTGTATATAGGAGGCAGTATTATAGTCGTTATATTCTTGTATATAAGAGCATTATTATAGTAGTTATATTCTTGTATATAGGGGGCAGTATTATAGTAGTTATATTCTTGTATATAGGAGGCAGTATTATAGTAGTTATATTCTTGTATATAGGGGCAGTATTATAGTAGTTATATTCTTGTATATAGGGGCTGTATTATAGTAGTTATATTCTTGTATATAGGGGGCAGTATTGGGGTATGTTCACACGCACTATTTACGGACTTAATTCGGGCGTATTAGCCCCGAATTACGTCCGAAAATGCGTCTCGATAGCGTCGGCAAACATCTGCCCATTCATTAGAATGGGTCTTACAATGTTTTGTTCAGATGGACATTTTTTTTACTCCCCGCTGTCAAAAGGCGGGGCGTAAAAAAGACGCCCGCGTCAAAGAAGTGCATGTCACTTCTTCAGACGTAATTGGAGCCGTTTTCCATTGACTCCATGGAAAAACAGCACCAATTACGTCCGTAATTGACGCAGCAAAAAGCGCCTCAACATGCCATTACGGCTGAAATTACGGAGCGGTTTTCTCCTGAAAACAGCCCCGTAATTTCAGCCGTTACGGACGCTGCCGTGTGAACATACCCTTTTAGTAATTATATTCCTGTATATAGAGGTAGTATTATAGTAGTTATTTTCTTGTATATAGGAGCAGTATTATAGTAGTTATATTCTTGTATATAAGAGCAGTATTAGGGTATGTTCACACGGCCAAATTTCAGACGTATACGAGGCGTATTATGCCTCGTTTTACGTCTGAACATAGTGCTACAATACGTCGGCAAACATCTGCCCATTCATTTGAATGGGTTTGCCGACGTACTGTGCAGACGACCTGTTATTTACGCGTCGTCGTTTGACAGCTGTCAAACGACGACGCGTAAAAATACAGCCTCGTCAAAAGAAGTGCAGGACACTTCTTTGGACGTTTTTGAAGCTGTATTCTCATAGACTCCAATGAAAACAGCTCCAAAAACTGACATAAAAAACGCTGCGAAAACGGCGTGAAAACGCAGCGAAAAATGCGAGTTGGTAAAAAAACGTCTGAAAAGCAGGGTCTGTTTTCCCTTGAAAACAGCTCTGGATTTTCAGACGTTTTTGTTGACTACGTGTGAACATACCCTTATAGTAGTTATATTCTTGTATATAGGGGAGCAGTATTATAGTAGTTATATTCTTGTATATAGGGGAGCAGTATTATAGTAGTTATATTCTTGTATATAGGAGTAGTATTATAGTAGTTATATTCTTGTATATAGGAGGCAGTATTATAGTAGTTATATTCTTGTATATAGGAGCAGTATTATAGTAGTTATATTCTTGTATATAGGAGCAGTATTATAGTAGTTATATTCTTGTATATAGGAGCAGTATTATAGTAGTTATATTCTTGTATATAGGGGGCAGTATTATAGTAGTTATAGTCTTGTATATAGGGGGCAGTATTATAGTAGTTATATTCTTGTATATAGGGGGCAGTATTATAGTAGTTATATTCTTGTATATAGGGGCAGTATTATAGTAGTTATATTCTTGTATATAGGGGAGCAGTATTATAGTAGTTATATTCTTGTATATAGGAGCAGTATTATAGTTGTTATATTCTTGTATATAGGGGCAGTATTATAGTAGTTATAGTCTTGTATATAGGGGGCAGTATTATAGTAGTTATATTCTTGTATATAGGAGGCAGTATTATAGTAGTTATATTCTTGTATATAGGAGCAGTATTATAGTAGTTATATTCTGGTGTATATAGGGGTAGTATTAAAGTAGCAATAT
The DNA here is from genome assembly GCF_050947455.1 of Rhinoderma darwinii. Taxonomy (NCBI): domain Eukaryota; kingdom Metazoa; phylum Chordata; class Amphibia; order Anura; family Rhinodermatidae; genus Rhinoderma; species Rhinoderma darwinii. The sequence continues at coordinate 9,475,791 of NC_134699.1, read as the reverse complement.
TCTTGTACATAGGGGGCAGTATATAGTAGGAATATTTTTGTCCATTTTTATTTGTACAATTTATTTTTTTAATAAAATCGCAGCCATGTACAGAGGAAGCAAACTCGACATTTAATGACATGTGATATGTTAATTGTCATGTTAAAGTTTGCTGTATCTGTAACTTAGGGATGTAGGCAGTGAAACCGTTAAATTCCGTACAGCGCCCTCAGGAAAGGTCACTTGAACGATCAAATCGGTATTTTCTAATTCTGAGAATTCCAATTAAAGCAACGCAGTGCCGGTTCCATCCCATCCATTCTAAAGCAATGCTTCCCACTCTTGGTTAAGGACACAGTGGGCACCTAGTCTTTCCTTAGTCTGACAATATAATTTATTCTTTTTCATTTTATTTATAGTCTGTCTCACAGAATACAATTTATGAATAACTCTGCTCTAGACACAGTTTCTATACTTCCACTACAAGAGAAATATCTGCAGAGGGGGTTCAATCATCTTCCCTCCGATCTCTTGTGGGCACTTGTAAAGTCATGCCTTGCAGGAGGCAGGGTCTGTATTGCCGGCAGTGTAAATATAAGAACAGAAGAATTTTGGTGTAAAAAAAAATTTTGCCCTGGCACCTAGGGTAGAACTTCAAGAACCATGCTTAAAGCAGATGGCCTTATCAGGAACCGTACCCAAAATAACCCACTAGCCTGAGTGTCCCATAGAAAAATCAAAATGCCCCCTCCCCCCTCTGTTCTATTATTGCTGATTCATTCCACCTCACATTTCTATTGTGGACTATTAGGGTACAAGACTGGATCAAACCACTTTCTGTCCCTTGTAGGGGACGAGCCATATGATCTATGATCCTAATTGGGGATACAGAAAACAAGCTTCTTACTTGGCAGAAGAGGTGAGAAGGAATCCGAAACGAGTCACAAAAGTACCTTTATTATTAGGTTATGCTTTATTGTGAGTGTTGGCTTCAAGCTTTACCCCCAGTGACTATATCCTTGTAGGAGAATAGGGCAGCATCGCCCCTGCTTAAAGTGGCTGTGAAGAAATGGAGCTTTGCAAAGATAAGTCTAATTTAAGGGGATACCCCCACCCCTTAGACTTCACAATAAATGGATCACAAGTGATCCCCAGCGATCAGATCTAATCTGTGGGGGGAAACTGCAGTAAGTGCTGAATTTTCCTGCAGTGCCACCACAGGTGAATTGAAGCATTACAAAGTTTTTATTGAAAATCAATGGGCTGTGCATGTAATGCATGGACATGCTGGGTCCTCCAGAGCGAGAGAGATGCTGCTTACAGGGTAACTTTATTCACGTTATGCTGACCTCATCCCATATAGAAGCACGAGAAGCTCTTGAGATCAGTTTTGTCTACATCTGTTATTTCAAGAGATGCAAGGACAGTCTCAATGGATTTGATTCTTTATTTTTACTGTTCGGCCCCATGCACACGAACGTGCTTTTGTGGCTGCAATTCCCCCGAAAATTCACGGGAGAATTGCGGCCCCATTCATTCTTATTGGGCCATGCACACGACCAGGATCATTGAAAATCATGGCGGTGACCATGTGCACAGCCCGCGATCTGCGGGCAGCTCGCGGCTGCCACTCCGTGGCCGGCCGACCCGCAAATCACGGCCGTGCACATGGCTACGGTCGTGTGCATGAGGCCTTAGATGTAATGAAAGTTGAGAAATCTCCAGATGAACATTTAGCAGAAATGACTCCCCAGGGAACACTTAGGACGAAGGTCTGGAAAATTACTATAACAAATAACATGAGGTCATTGAAATCACAGACTAGTAATCCGCGGAGCTATACAAGAAATCAATGCTTCAATTTATGAGCAGCAATGAGGTGCAGAAAGTCTCCGTACGAATTCTAGAACGTAGCATAATTTTATTAGGGTATGTGCACACACACTAATTACGTCCGTAATTGACGGACGTATTTCGGCCCCAAGTTCCGGACCGAACACAGTGCAGGGAGCCGGGCTCCTAGCATCATACTTATGTACGATGCTAGGAGTCCCTGCCTCTCTGCAGGACAACTGTCCCGTACTGTAATCATGTTTTCAGTACGGGACAGTTGTCCTGCAGCGAGGCAGGGACTCCTAGCATCGTACATAACTATGATGCTAGGAGCCCGGCTACCTGCACTGTGTTCGGTCCGGTACTTGCGGCCGAAATACGTCCGTCAATTACGGACGTAATTAGTGTGTGCGCACATACCCTAATTCTTCCGGTGGGGTGCCGAGCAAGGGGGTCTGCGGAAATCATAGGGTCGCAAAACACTCCCCACTGAGAGCTCCATCACATGTTTTTAGGATTAATTCCATTATATATATATTTGTATAGGGGAGATTTGATAAAATAGTAGAATTCTGGCTACCTGCAGCCACCACTAGGGGGAGCTCACAATATATGGTTTTAGATAGTTTGTATTAAACTCAATGGGAATGGTATAAATCTGCATGCAGTGAGGTCCCACTGGTGGTGGCTGCAGGTAGTTCAGTGCAAGAACCCCTTACTGGCCCCATAGCAATCATGTATGGTAGGTACACCACTATCGCAGAAGTCGCAGTCATACGCAAACTCTTGTAGGAACATGAGTCGGTGTCAGGACGAGGCGAGGCTGATACTTTTAAAGATAGTTTTGGGGCTTTCCTCAACAGAACAGGACATTATTCCATCAAACCTCCCTAGTAGGAAATATTTAAAAACTGTATACATAGTACCCCTAAATCCTGTTTTTCTGTGTCCTTCCACAAAACCATGCATTGCATCGGCTTACTATCTGCATTACATTTATAGGATTATTCCGCCAGAGGTTCCATATTCATGAATAGAATGCAAGTGCTACAGTAAAGACTGACACAGTCCTAGAAATATGAGTGGGGGATCAGGAGGGGATGTAACTACATAACCATGAAGATATATGTGCCAATCAGTGTATGCGGAAAGCTGGCTGCCAACCCCTGCTCTGTAATATCTGGCACCACAGCCTCACTGAATTCTGAAGACTGATTAGATTCATTGCCCAATAAACTCAGCCACTTTGATACAACATTTTGGAGATGAAACTGTTAATTTGCTGATGAAAGACGGAAGATCGCGGTGAGCCTGGATGCCTAGATCGGGGCTCAGTGCCACGCTACCCAGCACCCTGGCCATTAGGATTACATTCCTCCTATCTGGTACGGTGTTTGCAGTAATTAAGCTTTGTCGTCTCCTATTTTCTAATTTCGTTTAATCTCATCCCAGGGTTCTTGAGACAGGATTTCCTATATTTTAAGACAAACCACTTATAGGAGTGAAACCGGGATAAAGCGAATCCGCAAACCCCTCTATTCTGCGCACAATGGAGACGGAGCCCTCACCCCCGGCAGCGAGTGCCCTTCTCATTTCTTCAGATTTACTTAGGACTGGAGATTTTTTTAGGAAGCAGCTTTAAGAACCGCTCTACAGCTTTATTGATTTAGTAGGTCAAGCCGGATTTACGAATCTTTCACGCTGCGCCGGTTGGCGGTTTTATCTCATCCTATAATAAATGGATCCCTACACCTCATCATTATCAGGCTATTAGATGCCTCGTACCGCAGGATATCCAGCGACATGACATTATGCAACAATTTATATGGGGCCTTGGGTTGCTTTGTTCTGTTTAATACGCTACAGATGTAGCAGAGCTGATTTTCTCATCTGCCAATTTTCTTTGTTCTCGTCCTGGGGGGGGGGGGGGAGCCTAGCTACAAATCTGGCTCTGCTACATCTGTATAGAGTTGCTGCGGCCAACATAGAAAAACAAGATTTAGGGGTAAGAGCTTTGTAGTTTTAAAATGCAAAGTGTAGCTCTGCTACATCTGCACTTGGATGTAAGAACTCATAGCGATCAATTGGTATTCAAGCTTTGTACAAGTCTATTTAATCAAGTAGATGGTCTGTTCACGGTAGTCAAAGACCATGAAGCAGAGCTGAAATAGTCATTTGGCACACCTTGAAATGTCACAATGTGCTGTTTTTGGGAAATAGTAGGTAAAACGGCTGCATAATCTAAGGCCCGGTCTACACGGTTGAGTTTTGGTGCAGTTTTTGCATGCGGTCCTGCAGCCACCACTAGAGGGAGCTCACTACATACAGTATTATTGAATTTAATGTTAAAAAAAAGGAGTATGCAGTAAGCTCTTATCCTCCCCCTAGTGGTGGTCTTCAGGTAGTTAGAATTTTATCTGTCTGTGCAGCGGATTTGGATCTCTGTATCATAAAAATTTAGCAATGAGATTTATAAAAATATATTAAAGAAATTAATCAGCACCAAATGTTGGATCTAAAAGGACATGGATGGAGTTTCCCTTTAGAGGGGTTGTACAGGATTAGAAAAATTTTGTTGCTTTCTTCCAAAAACAGTGCCATATTTGTCCACAGGTTGTGTGTGGTATTACAGCTGAGCGCCATTGACTTGGAGTTGAACTGCAATACCAAATGCAACCCATGGACAGGTGTGGCGCTGTTTTTTGGCGGTGAGCTGCCATGTTTTTCTAATTCTGGACAACCCCTTGTAGTGATTGGTGCTAGCAGATCACATTACACTATAAAATCGGCCCAGTTTAGGGTTACTGGCCCTTTAAATTTAGCTCATTCTACACAATACACTTTTTAGTAGTATTATTGTGTTTTGTGCTTTAGTTAGGAAAATAAAATCTGGAAAGTTTGTGGTTTATGGATCACCAAGTGCTCACCGGGAAAGAGATGTTAACAATTTAATTGAATTTGCAGCATGTAATTACTAATTGAATGACATTCTGCGATCTTGTAGAGAGGGAATTGCAGACTGTTCAAGTCGAAAATTAAAGGGCTTGCAAGAAATGTAAAAAAAATAAAAATAAAAATGGCTGCTTTCTTTTAGAGATAGCGAAACACCTGTCCATGGGTTGTATTTGGTATTGCAGTTCCACTCCATTAAAGTGAATGGGGCAGAGCTGCAATACCAGGCACAGCCTATGGACAAGAGTGGCGCTGTTTGTTAGAAAGCAGTCATGTTTTCCTAATCTCATACAATCCCTTTAAACTGCCTGTAGATGTGGTTGCTCCATGCTTTATTCTTGGGTAAAATGTTCCTTATCACTGCCCGCAGTTGCAGCATTCCTTACTGTAGAATAAAGGGGGTAATAAAAATACCACTTAGTAAAAATCTAAATGGATCCACTCCTCCCAGGCGGGTTCCCAGGAACCACATCATAGGCCAGGAGGCCCCTTCATATCATGACAACTTTTCCACCCCCAACTTCTTAATGGGAATTTTTCAGTTATTGCAGACACACTTTCCAATCAGGTGCGGAGATGCACCTTAAAGGAACACTACTGGCAAAACTAATACATGTGTTATGCCGAGTGCAAGGCCTGAGAGGGCAGAGCATGACAGTGATTCATTGAATCAGGGTTCTCCTTTAATGCCTGCTATGAGACATGGCATCACAGTGGCATGCTCTTTGCCCAAATCACAGCCATAGCCCTCCACCATACAGCTACAAAACCACAGACTACTTATCCCTAGGGGACCCCGATTAATTGTAGTGTATGTGTGTATATATATATATATATATATATATATATACTGCCCTGTCATACTCCTAAGGCAGAACAGAAGTAACATCATCTTGTCAATGCCAGCAGCTGGACACCTGGGGCACACGCCAACGTCCATTATAGTGTACAGATGTTTGCTTTCCTCTAGATTCGCATAATTATAGAAGATCATGTACTAACATCAATCTGTGTCAGGATGAGGAGAGCTATATTACGGAAAAACATCCCCCCCTCCCATATTACGGTCTAACTACATCTGCCATTCAGGGATCTGGAAAAGTTGGGTGACAAACACTGTGGTAAGGCCCATGTTGGTAAACTTATCGATGACCCAAGTCAGGAGGGTACAGCATAGAATAGTGATTTCCAACCTGTGGCTCTCCAGATGTTGTGAAACTACAACTCCCAGCCTGCGGGGCTGTCAGGGCATGCTGGAAGTTGTCATTTTGCAACAGTTATTGAGGGAGGGTTCCTTATCAAAATCACTCTAGTCCACAGACAGGATGCCTTTTACAACACCTCCTGCCACCCAGACCCTAGCTTCTTCACTTGGTGCCCTGAATGCATTAAATCACCCCAATCACCACCCCAAGTGCTGTGGGCTGTAAAGTGTCTCACCACCAAGGCAGGGGTGGCACTGACTCCAGGACTTCTCTAATGGGTTCATAATATTCTTCACAGTACTGCAAATAATTGGACATTTCTCCTTTAAGGGAATATTGAAATTTTATATTCACAAGTTGATACAATGTTGCAAGACACAAAGTTTATGAGACAGGAAGAGATCCATTGGATAGAGCAGCACTGGCAGCTAATGGCATCAGGGAAGAGGAGGAAGGATGTAGCAGAGCCCAAAGGATCAAGGATATACTCCGGGTGATCTCATAGGACGTCTGGCTGCCCGTCCAAATAATACAGGAGCAAGGTCAGAGCAGCGGGCATCTCTGGAGTCTCCTTTCTTATGCCAAATCTGATTTTTTTCCAGACTGGCGGCTTCGACATGATGTGCGCTAGAAGCCTGGAGAGGCGAGGGCCCTTCTGAAAATGTTTGGATGCAGCTAAGTAATCCTTGTGGGTTGCTGTTCAATTAACAGGAGTTACATTAGCATAACTGGAAAAATTATATTTAGTCATTTCTCTTAGATATAACTTCTTCTAGATTCTGGTTATGGGAAATTGTCAATTTTACACCCATCACCAAGTTTTCCCAGGATCCTGAATAGCAGCAATATGGGCAGGGGTTATGTACCACTGTAGAGATAAAACATGTACATAGTGACTTCACCAGCAGAATAGGGAGTGCAGCTCTGGAGTATAATACATGATGTAACTGTAAAGGATCTGCCAGGCACAGCTTCTGTGTCGACGCCTGTGGGTAATCAGTCTGCACCTGCTCCTATGTCTGTGAGACGGACTCCATCTTCCACCACTCAGGCTGGCAGGCTTAGGAGTGGGAGAACCTATCACAGCCTGGCCAGACGGAGCTAGCTCCCGCCCTCTGTCTATTTATACCTGCCTTTCCTGTTCCTCCTTTGCTTGTGATTCTTCTCTGCTGGTTTCCTGGCCCTGCTGCAGCTTCTTGAACTACTGACCGTTATTAGGTGGACCTGGTTTATTGGGGAAACGAAGGTGGAACCTCCTGACCAATACCCCAGCGTGAACATCCCGGGCGGGTACCCAAGTCCTCTCCTCAGGCCCGTACGTAGTAGACTACGCTTTTCAGGACATGGGAAAAAAAAAAAAAAGGATACAAGCACAAACTACACCATTAGGCCTTATTCACACAAACGTGTCAGTTTTTCTTGCGTTGCAGTTCCGTGTGACATCCATGTACAGTGCGTGTGCATTTTTTATGCGCGAATGTCACGCGTTTTTTACGTCAGCAAAATAAACTGAAGGAGGTGTTTTTTTTCCCCTCATCATTTCTTTAGCAAATGTTCCGTGAAAAACGCATGGCACACGGATGTGCGTCCGTGTGATGTCCGTGATTATCACACACCCATTGACTTCAATGGGTTTTCTGATGCGCAAAAAAACACACAAGTACAGGACATGCAGTGGACACACGCTGCGTGAAAAACAAACAATGTCTGAATGGCCCCATTGAATTGCATAGGTCCGTGTGACGTGCGTTATTTTAACGCGCATAACACGGACGTAAGTTACGCTCGTGTGAATAAAGGATTCAGGGCGTCCGTCCTGACCATAGAAATCAATGTGCACATCAGACGTACAGTAAAAACGAGATGTGAACTTAGCCTAAGGCCTTATTCACACGAATGTGTCCGTTTTGCGCGCGCAAAAGTTAATTGTGGCATTTGTATATGGTGCGTGGCTGCGTAGTTTTCGCGCAGCCGGAATCATTAGGACACTGTTTTTATGTTTACAAACATAAAAGAAGGAGGTGCTTTGCTGTTTTCATTCATTTTTTTTTTACTACTATAGCGCGAATCACGCGTAGCACCCGGAAGTGCGTCCGTGTGCTGAGCACGATTTGCACGCACCCATTGACTTCAAAGGGTGCGTGCTGCGCGAAACACGGGCAAGTATAGGACATGTCGTGAGTTTTACGCAGCGGACTCACGCTGCGTGAAAATCACGACTTGTCAGAACGGCCCCATTCACTAACATAGGTCCGTGCGACGCGTGTGATTTCCACGCGCGCAGCAAGGACGTAATACACGTTTGTGTGAATAAGGCCTAAGAGTTACATGAGAAACGGAGCTCTGTTACAATTGTATCATTAAGTCATTATACAAATTTGTAAATGCAGGGGGCAAGTAGATGCAGCAATAAAAGTGGAGGTGTGGAACGCGACGTAGTTGAGCTAAATAGGTCACCTAGTATTACACAAGTCCATGGGTAAGGTCTGCAGGTATACATACTGTTAAAAAACACATGAGAAACTGAGCTCTGCTGCATCTATACGTATGATAATTGGAAATTACGCCCGTTGCCCTCTTTGTTATATATAAATCAGTCGATAAAAGTCAGCCTGGTACCCGGAGGTACAAACATGGTCAGATTTGTATATTTCGTTCCAGCCAAGGCAGGGAGGGTGTATAAAATATTAGATTAGATTTTTTTTTTAAAGCTCCCTTGCTAATTTCATGTGATATTCTCAAGAGGTCAGTTAAAAGGGATAATCCTTCTATTTTTCCAAAACGTAGATATAATGTAGAGCTACATTTGCAGTTTACAGCGGGAGGTCTTCCATTATTGTGACACGCATTTGTCCAAAATTACCGCACTGAGAAGACATTTTTTTCTATAAAACTCCAAGCATGGGGGCGCTGTTGCATTGCGGTCTAAGAAAAATATTTGCAATCTGCAGTGGTGAGAAGTGGTACTGCAAGAATACATGAAAATTCCGATAACAGCATCACCACTCCAGCAGTGTCCGACACTCAACTTTCCTAGAATCCTGACTGGCAAATCTGCTTAGTTGGGCAGTAAAATGGGAGTGAGGGGCTGTGCAGATTTGATATTCAGGAGCCTGGGAAAAGCTGGTTGACTGCCCCAGCTCCATGGCCTGGGTTTACCTGCCACCTCTATAGTTACGCCCTCGTTGGCAACCATATTGGAAACTTAATCATGACTTACGAATTCATTCCTATGGGTACGAGTGTCACCCAGCCTGGGCCAGCATGGCATCTTGTAGTCATCGTTCATGGTCAGCGCCCGGCTTAAATCATTGCGAAGCGATTCATCCGCATTAAAGCCGCTCACGCGTCAGCCGACGGCGAAATACAAATCTGACATTTATACAGCAGCCGCCGGCAAACGATCATACGAGACCCATCCATCTGCATTGTGCTGGTCGTGTCGCTGGCACTTCCATCTTGTGTTATGCCATCCTGCCTGCCCATCAGCTGTCGGTCTTGTTAGATGCCCAGTGGCACGGTGTGGCTGTGGTTAGAATTAGAACTACAACAAGAGATGTTTCGATTTAAAGTCCGAACATTTTAATCCCTAATTTCAGGACATTTAAGCCACAATCCGGGAAGGTCTCCAAAATTTAATCCTTTCGAAAGGCAAGTTGGCATAATGTCCGCCCTTTCGTGGCCAGGTTTACAGGACAGTCCAGTGAAGAATCGACAAGTAACGTCCTCCACTAAAGTTTTTCACAAAACTCTCCTCATATCCAAGTTATAATATCCATTTCTGGGTAAGCTGGGTGACCAATATGACTACGACTACAGCTCCCATAGAGCTCGTGGCGGGTTGGAGGGGTTTTTTCTTCACCCATCTCTACATTGCAATGACCCAAGCAAACAGCACCTTATATCTCAGTTGTGTGAAGAGTTCTATTAGATTTTGTATTTCCATTCCTCACCGTTCTCAAGATCACCGATTGCTGTAAGTGAATGGAAACATTTTTAGACATCCAACCCACCCTGACCTACCCCTGCTTTCGCACAGCCGCTATAGGTTACAATGTATCAGTGTCGCCAATACCCTGAGAGCTAAACACAGCGACTTCTTACCTACCCTGATACAGTGGCACATCAGCTATTAAAGCAAGAGCAGATCCGAACAGTTTTCGTTCACTGACAGTAAGCAGACATTTTGAAATCGGTGAGAAATTGAAATGCAAAGTATATTACAAAGTAGCAGAACGTATTAATTATACCGGGATTAGGATTTCTGTATATACAAGACTGGAGAACCCTTTTAAAAAGGTGGAATTTCCCCTTTATTAAAAGTAGTCGTCTAGGATTAGAAAAACGTGGCAGCTTTCTTCCAAAAACAGCGCCACACTTGTCCATGGGCTGCGTCTGGTATTGCAGCTCTGCTTTATTAAGGGGAATAGAGCGGAGATGCAATACCACACAAAACCTGTAGATAGTTGTGGCACTGTTTTGGGAAGAAAGCCGCCATGTTTTTTTAATCCTGTACAATCCTTTAACCTTCTGCCTCTGTATGAAACTAAAATTCTGCATTCTTATTTTTTTATCCACTAGGGGGCACTATTCCCTTGCCACTTGTATGATTAACGGATTATACTAAAGGCCATGAAGACCTTTAATATAATTTTTTATGTAGTGTATGTATTTTTGCATACTAAACATTTTTTCTAATAGTTTTTATAAAAAATGTTTATCGTTTTAGTGCTGCAGCTTCTATGTATCTATTTTACATATCTGCAAGTCGAATCCATCAGTGAGCTGGACGGACAGCTCGGCTGACCGCTGCTCCTGTGTATCTGACAGCTTATCGAACCTCAATTTAGAGATTTACTAAGTTTTAGGGTTAGACCCCGATTTGGGCCGTGAAAACTAGCGCCGATCGACAAGACAGCTTGTCGATCGGCGCTCGTTTGCTCCTTTCACATGGAGCAATGATCGGTTATGTATGGGGACGAGTGATCATTACTACGATCGTCAGTCCCCATACATTTTACACAGTGAGATGTGCTGCCAACTAGCCACCATTTTATCGGCCGCTTAAGGTCTAGTTTACATGGAGTATTACTGCGTCGGAAACCGGGCCAAAAGATGCCCAAAATCGCCTCCCATTGATTTCAAATTGGAGACGGAGGAGTTTTTTTACCGCTGGCGGGAAAAAGAAGCGACATGCCCTTTCTTCAAGTGTTTCCATCTGACCACCCATTGACATGAATGGGAGGCAGAGATCACGTTCTTTGCGGAGGTTTTTGCCTGCAGCGCTTAATGGCCGCGGGCAAAAAAACGCAGCGAAAAACACAGCAAGTGCTCTGCCGGCTGGTCAAAATCTTTTCCTGCCTGAAAAATACTCTGTGTGAACAGTCGTGTACATGGGGCCTTAAAGGTCCCTTAGGCCCTATGCACACAACCAGAGTATTAATATGTAATTACAGATTATCTGCGGACCCATTCATTTCTATAGGCCACGGACACCTTTCCGTATATTTACGGATTGGTGTCCCGGCAGTAGAAATAAGTCGCAAAATATAAAATGTTTCCTATTCTGCTCCCCAGTTGCGGCACAGACTCCCCCATAGAAGTCAATAGGCGCGTGCAAAATTGTGGCAGACTACGGTTGTCCGTAAATCGATGCCGTGCGACGGCAAGAAATACCCCAAGAAAACGGGGCCTGATTGATCATGTGACTTTTTCAAGGGGTTGGGATATGTTGATGACATTTGTAGCCTCCTTTTTATAAGTGCGGATCCGTAAATACGGATGCGGACTGTATTTGCAGACAGCGTGCTAGATATGCGGATGACTTGCGGATCCGTGTTTGCGGTCAGTAAAAAAACCAAACAAAAGTGCACGAGGCTTTAGATTGTGAGCCAGAGGCACACAGGAGCCGCCGTCAGCGGAGCCGTCAGTCCAGCTCACTGATGGATTCAGCTTAAAGCGGCACAAGAAGCTTCTATGTAAAGTGGATACATAGAGGCTGCAGCGCTAAAACCGTAGAACATTTTCAATAAAACTATATTAGAAAAATTTGTAGGCCCCATGCACACATCCAAGCAGTATTTACGGTCAGTAAATACTGAATAAACGGGCCGCGGAATGTTATCCGCATTTGCAGACCGTCCTCACAGTAATAAGTATAGGAGCACGGTCCGTAAATGCTAAAAACCGGATATGTCAGATTATTTGCGGCTCATTTCCATGGCCCGGACACACATACCCATAAATGTACAGGAAGGCGTCCGTGGCAGATAGAAATCAATGTTCCCAGGTTACCGATTCAGGAGACGGTGGATTAGTGGTTTGGTTTAGGGTTTGTAGGGACGGTGAGGACTCTTTCCCGTTTGCAGGTTTCGTCAGCAGCTGCTGGTTGAGTCTGTCCCCGGAGATCCATCACTATCCATCGCTTGTTACTGCAGAGGCATCTTTGTTGCAGCAACAACTGTGATGTGGTTTACTCTCAGCGCCACCTGGAAATCCAATACTAAAAGCAGATGCAACTAAAACACCACCATCTGTTCTGCAGATCACGGTTTCAACCTGGGCGCACTGTGATTCTCATCCCACGACAATAAAAACAGGAGCTTTGTAGCTTTCTGTGAACATCGAGAGAAGTCCAAGGTCAATCAATAACGTATATGCAGGTATGCAGCTGTAGGGGGAGCAACTGAGCACTGGCTGCTGAATGGTCCCCCTGTCATAGAAAATGACAGCAATACGGTTGGTGGGGGGGGATATAGATTTCACATTGAAGATTTAAGCTACACTTTTTAGAGGATTGCATTATGGACACAGACAACAGAGGGGCACTGTGCATGTGGCCCAATTGCCAGCCATAGGTTCATCATGGGGCACCTCCATCATGGTTTCTTAGCAGAACGCACGGTTGTACTAATTTTTGGTTGGTGCTATATATAGTCCGTCGTGTCGTGGTTGAGGGACGCTAGCCCGTGGTGACCCAGTGGTTGAGGGACGCTAGCCCGTGGTGACCCAGTGGTGGAGGGACGCTAGCCCGTGGTGACCCAGTGGTGGAGGGACGCTAGCCCGTGGTGACCCAGTGGTGGAGGGACGCTAGCCCGTGGTGGCCCAGTGGTGGAGGGACGCTAGCCCGTGGTGGCCCAGTGGTGGAGGGACGCTAGCCCGTGGTGGCCCAGTGGTTGAGGGACGCTAGCCCGTGGTGGCCCAGTGGTTGAGGGACGCTAGCCCGTGGTGGCCCAGTGGTTGAGGGACGCTAGCCCGTGGTGGCCCAGTGGTGGAGGGACGCTAGCCCGTGGTGACCCAGTGGTTGAGGGACGCTAGTCCGTGGTGACCCAGTGGTTGAGGGACGCTAGCCCGTGGTGACCAATAATATGTTATCCCAGTCTTTTCCCCAGTATCCAAAACTTTAGGATACTCACATGAACTTTTCTTCAACTTTAGCTCTACACTCAGAGAAAAAAAACCAACAAAAGCTGTCATTTGACGGCCCCTCTGATCTCCATCCAGAGCACATCTGGTACCTGATGGCCTGGTAACCATAAGTTTGTATCAATAAAACTTCATCACCTTACATCATTTGTACGTTCATTGAGAAGCAGCGCCGCATTTATTCCCGTTTTTCCTACTTTATATATTGTCTTCATTGCGGTGGCCAATTGGCCTGATTTCGGCAGCAGCACTCACTCCGATCAGCTATTTCAACGCGATTATTCTACTGTCCTGTGGTGAGCATTCACTTGTATTGTACTGACTGCTACTCCTGGGCTCACTCACACTATGTGGCGCCGTGCTTTTTCTCTTTATTTCTCTGGTAACCATAAGGGCCCAATGCACAGTGCTGCCACCTGCTGGTAACCAGTGACCACATGCTGCTGCAGGGGGAAAATCATATGCAGTAATCATTTGTCCTGCAGACCCAAAGCTGATGTCGGAGTTCTACAGCAGTTCTACAGCAGATACAAGACACCGCAGACATGACTAAATACTTATCTAGACTTGTACTAAACTTGCTAATAAGTCGCTGGGATCCCCCACTGGGAGAACCATTCATCTCAACCTCATTTAATAAACAGCTTTTTACTTCAAAACGCAAAGCTCTCTGGTAACAAAACTCCCCGGCGTTTCCTCCGACATCCTTTGTGCATAGCGCAGGCCTTTTAGTCCACGTAATGAATTCTCATTTAAACAATCTATTCATTCAATCCGCTCTTTCAAAACCAATTTGTCCTTTTTTTTTTTTTTTTTATAAAGTTGGTGATGGATACATTATTTTCAATTTAAAGCAATTAACTCAAGGAGGATAAGAACAGCCCTGTCAATGGGGCATGGAAGGAAGAGAAGAGCTAGACAGTGTCAGGCAGCTGCTGCAAAGGCAAAGAAGATTATGTCATGCATCAAAAGAGGCATAAATGCACATGATGAGCTACCAGTCAGACCACACATGGAACTGAGCACCAGTGTACAAGAAAGACACCGCAGAGCTGGCGCAGGTTCAGAGGCAAACAACCAAAGTGATAAATGGTATGGGTCGAGCACAAAACCCAGAAAGCTTATTAGCCAAAAAGACATCCCCCCCCACCCCAAGATGAGGAATATGGTCTTCTGCCTTATGGGGGTTGTTTTGCCTTCCTCTGGAATATGGGACAGAACTGGGTCACAGGGAATTTGTTAATTTTCTATGTTATTGCCCCTTTAATGGAACAAATTCCGATGTAAAGGGATGAAGATCGCGTTTCCTGTATGATAAAGGGAATTATTTCCTAATCTCGGTCATCCAGCCAGGTCCTGTATTCCCCTGTGATCTCTTTCCATCTCCGCAGTCCTCCGGCCGGTGAGTCTGTGACTTGTAGATATAGAGCAGTCCCCAGCTGGACCCCGGCTAATAGAAGGAGATGGAGAGATGTGAGAAGTCAGAACTCCCAGATGCATCTTCACTCTTCATCTCAATAATTTTTAGGATTTCTTCTACAGCCAAGAGGAACTAAAAATTCAATTTTCTCATGATCCAGTCTCCCGGCAAATCCCAGGTTGCAATAATTTGATTTAAATCCGGCATAAACTGATGAAACCACTGCCTTGCCTCCTTGACATTCATTTTTATATAGTCGTAATTTATTTATTTTTTCTCAGATTTATAATATGACTTGAAGTATAAAGTGGTGCGGCGGGCGACATCTAGTAGAGGAAGCGATGCTATATGCAAGCAATTGTTCTTTACACACTTGGGGTAGGTTCACACGTTGCGTTAATACTGCAGATTTTCCACCACTGATTTAGTTTCGGATAATCCGTAGCATAATACAGTAGCGGCAGAGTGGATGAGATTTGAAAAACTCTCCTCCACGCGCTGCATAAACGATAAGCGGTAAAACCCGCAACAAAATAGCAGATGTTGCGATTTTTGTGGCGGAGAGGTTGCTATTTTTGCAGTGGAATCGCAACTCAGGAAAAAAACAAAAACACATCTTATACTTACCCAGAATTCTGCGCTTCGTCATCCAGGCCAATCTCCTGGGATGACGTTTCATCCCACGTGATCGCTGCAGCCAATCACAGGCTGCAGCAGTTACATGGGATGAATCATCATCCCAGGAGGCCGGGCTGCCGAGGGACGTGTCGCCATGGCTACGTAAGTACGAATTTTTTTTTTTTTTTATACATGCAGTTTTCCCGCAGCGGACATTCCGGCCGAAAAACTGCACCACAATTTGGTGAGGTTTTTCAGTTGGAATTCCCTGTGGCCACCAGATTGTGAACATAGCCTTGAAGTTCCAAAATTTGGTGCGGAGCACTTTCTTAACATATCTTTATAGGGTGCAGAGCTCTATTTTATTGATACAGTGCTCCAAATCTTCTACATAGATTTACATGACAAAAAAAATCTGTCTCTCTGCAGCCACCACTAGGGGGAGCTTATGAGCTTACTGCAAACTGTACATAGAACGCAATAATAAAATAGTGTGCAGTAAGCTCTAGTCATAAAAAGGTGGACATTCACCTTAAAGGGGAGCTCTACCTTAGAGCAATTTTAAGGTATATATTAGAGAATTGCATAAATAGCAACCCCTTGTGCAATACTCTTGGAATTGCGCTCTTTAGCCGGTGGGAGCCTTATGAGAATAACAGACGAAATTCAAGTGCTGAGCTGCAATACCAGGCGTAGCCTATTAGTGGTGCTATTCTGGAAAATAATTAGACCCTTATTTTTAACCCGGGACAAACCACAAGGCAATCGACATTTATAAGGCTACCATTGGTGACGATTTAGGGGTGACCAATGTAGATCCTATATGAAGCATGGTTTATGTGGTGGGCCCCAAGACCTTTAATCTCAGCCGGGCACCCTAATAGGAGGGAGAAAGGTAATATATACAATGACATTTCGAATAACTATAAACATAATAGATATGGAGTCCATATAGGTGAAATATTTTCCTATATATATTTTTATTTTTTACTTTCGACCAGCTCATTTATTGCAGCCATGTAACAAGAAGCCTTTGTCATTAACATAATAAGGATGTCGGATGTTGCGGCTATGGATTTCCTGGACGTGGTCCCAGATCAGTAAAAAGGCAGATATTTATAATAGCAGTTCAAAGAGAAGATGAACGCCAGACTCCATGACATCACTGCGCCTTATGTGCTGCTGGGCAAAAAAAACAAAAAACCCCCGATAAGTATTTACCCATATAGAGGGTCGGTTATTGGGAGGGTTTTATAGGCCCCCCACCTAAGAACTGGACCCATTGGAATGACATGAGTCAGAACGTAAATCTTTACTGCCCTAGACCACTGGGGTCTTTACCATTAACCCGTTCACTATTTGGGCATTGTATGGCGGTATTATTTGTACATTGAATAGTAGTTTTTTTGGGAATGGAATAGAGTTGTGTGTGGAAATTATAAGTCAGGGCTACGTGGGCACTATATGATCGTTTTATTTGTACACTATATAGTTATTATCTGGGCGTCGTACATTGGTATTATTTGGGCAGTAGAGTGTGGGCATTGTATGGAAATAATATGGTATCATATGGCCCTATTTGGATATAAAAAGTACATATCTATTTTGTGAGAGCAAATGGCATGGGGGAGCTCTACTTTACATGGGGCACAAGGATGGATTTGATATAAAACCGGCACGCAGAATGCTAATTCAGGTTGCCTTGCGACCACTTGTCTTTGTTTGGTTGACCACTATTTATTACATGCGCTGAAATGGTCACATGAGAATTCTATCTGCAATACATGAGACTGCTTCTCAATGCTATACAGACTTGTTTCACATCTGGAAACAGCATGAAATGAGAATGTATGTAATGGAGGTTCAAGATCAAATAATCCAAGTCAAGAAAAAGGGGAAAAAGCAATGTAATTTAGAGAAGTAGTCTCCAATCTGTGGCCAAACTACAACTCCCAGTATGCCCTGACAGTACTGGGTGTTGTAAGGAGAGTCAGGGTATGTTCACGCGGTCTATTTTCAGCCGTAAATGCCCCGAAAAACGGCTAAAAATGCAGGGGCTGAACGTCTACAGATATCTGAACATTGATTTCAATGGGAAAAACCAGCGTTCCGTTCCCACAGGGTTTTTTTTTACATGACTTTTGTGTTTTTTTTTAAAACGGCTTGTAAAAAGAAGTGTATGTCACTTCTTGGGCCATTTTCGGTGCCGTTTTTAATTGACTGAATAGAAAAAAAAAGCTCCAAGAACGGCTGTAAAAAACACCACAAAAAACGGTTGAAATTCAGAGGCTGTTGTATTATAAGCCGTTTTCGGTTAAGCGTGTGAACATACCCTCACCGGGTTGGAGACTGCAGGTTTAGGATATGAAGAAACAAAGCTTGACAGTATTTGGAGGATTCATGTGATATAGGAAGTTTCATTCTGCCCTTCTCTTTGTTCTCCAGGTGTGGTAGTCATTGCCTTTGTGGTCTGCTGGCTTCCATATCATGTGAGGCGGCTCATGTTCTGCTACGTACCGGAGGAACTTTGGACAGAGTAAGTAAAGCTATAGCAATGCTCCACATAGAAGTCACTAGTATAATCAGGTCCACAGTAGAAGCCTCACCAAACCTCAAGATCTGCAACGACCTCAATGTGTCCCAATCGGGAAGTTCCACCTGCAAAATCAAAGCTCAGTCTTCACCCGTCTCATCGGCGGCAGGAGTGCAAGAACTGGGGTCTTCAGACTTCAATGGGCTTCTTGTCCAAAACAGGAGAGGTTCCTTCTCCATGTAGACTTTGGTGTAATCTAGTGGACATTTCTTGGTTCCTGATAGAACAATCAGGATCCAGTGGAGATTATAAGAGCTATGTTGACTTTTCTAGATTCCCATAGACCCAGTTTTCTCCAATCTGTGGTGATACTACAACTCCCAGCATAACCTAACAGACCCATCCACAGCTGGAGAGCCAGAGGTTAGATACCACTACCATAGACCAGGTTGTACTCTGCAGAGTCTGAACAAAAGCCCCCATCATTTTTTTAATTTATATATATATATATATATATATATATATATATATATATATATATATATATATATATATACACACACACACACACAATTCTTGCACTATATTCCCATTTTTTGGTGGAAATCTCCATCTCTCTAGAACTTTAATTCAATCTTCTCACAGCTCCGCTCCCTCCCCAATGCACCAGCTGCCAGCTGAATAATTGAATATATACGCGGCGCCTGTGTTAACAGCCCGCTGAGTCTCTCAAAATAATACAGGCATAGAAAACGCTCCTATGGCCCCTTTAGTATCTTACTGCTGAGCCCCCTTCCTTCTTCTGTGGATCATGCCCATTACCATTTGCCAAGACCAGATGATAGGTCAAATATTGGAAACTATGGGGTGACACCCAAACACATGGACACCTGCCAATGCCAGACTGTCTGCCTCATTTTGTGCCCTGCTTAAAAGCACAACGCATTACTGGGACTCAATATTAACTGGCATAAGTATAGGCCCAATTCCCATTCAACAGATTACCCACTTTACACTTATTGCCGGGTAATTAGCATTGATGACGGGCGAGCGATGACACTGTGATCATCATCATACGGATAGAATCCCACTGAATGCATTCCAAATTTTCACCTTAAGCTTTTAAATTCCTTAAATGAATACGAAGATGGAATTTCTTAATATTTCTACCCAGTTATAGCTGAAAGATGACTAACATGACCAGGAGCTGTGTAGCACTAGGGCTCATAGGATTGGAAGAAAAACAACAATATGGTCTCAACAAAGTAACAACATAAAATAGTCCTTTAGGCTAAAATACGGACACATTTTAAGGTTCTGTTAAGTCCGCAACATCTTTGGATCTACTAACTTTATTCAAACCATGGGGGTACAAGTATACGGACAGTTAAAAAGGGGTACAACAGGCCCCCTATCTTTAGACTAATGTAGTGAATACAAATGAGGGACGGTAAATGAACTTGGGAACGGTTTATCCCACCTCTGGGACACAAAACCCAACTGACCCCCAATAGGTGAGGTGGGCACGCTTGTGCTTTGCTCTACCCATTAAAGTCACTGAAGATTAGAGAGAGATAGCAAACGACTCCCGCAGACTTCAAAAAGAGAGACCCACATGCATGTATCTCCACTTCTTGGCTAGATAGGATTGCCAAATGACCATCATGGAATCCCCAGTTTCCAAAAGGGGGAGCAGTGTAGGTATTGATGGCTCCCAGGGTCAACAAGGTGGTGAAGGCCCCAGGGCACATGCCCCATGTGCAAATACAACCTATTTAATCTAGGCTTGCCTAATAGAAGACCTTAAGCAAGGGTCCGCCAGCCCCTATAGACATAAGATTGTTGGTGGATCCCTCCACAATCAATAGACTTCACCAACAAATCTACTAGTAGTAGAATATACCATAACTTGCTTTTGTTTTTGTGATCCACAGTGAACTCAACGACTTCTACCACTACTTCTACATGTTGACCAACGTCCTCTTCTATGTGAGCTCCACAGTCAACCCAATACTCTACAACTTGGTATCCGCAAACTTTCGACAGATATTTGTCTCCACCCTCAGTTTTTTATGCCCACCATGGAGAAGGCAGAAAAAGCACCCAGGTTTTACCAGGAAATCCAACAGTATCTCTAGTACCAACCACACGTTCTCTACCCAAATCACAAGGGAGACTCCGTACTGAAGACAAAGGAAAGACGTCATTCAGAACTTCCATAACTTGGCCTTACGTGGTCGTCTTCAAGTCTGTGGTTCTCATTGATCGAAAGGGTCTAGCACATATTTTGCCACTATATTATGCACTCTAGACATCATCCTTCAGAAGATCAACTCCTTCCTCTCCAAATATATACTTGTAATCCTTTTATGTGCAAAAAACTAACCAGCAGAACCCATGTCGCCTCGAAAGTCCTCCATAGACGCATGGTTGCATGAATTCTGAACATATCAACGCATACAATCTGTTTTTATACGTGGAAGGATCTTCACCTGACAAATGATGGACTGGTCCTTTTGAAGATGATGGATGTTCATATCTTGATGTTCTCATTCTCATCCTATTTTTGTTTACATTGAGTTGGGGTCATCATGAATAGGACTTATGTTCCAAATGAAAAGATCTCCCTTAGTGAGGCACAAGACAGACTCTCCTACTGGTGGTGTGTCTGTCCACTTTAGAAGCATTCAAGGAGGTTGACACTAAGGTTATCCCAATAAGGCAACCCATTTTTGGATTGAAGCCGGCGATCAGCTGCTAGTCGTGGATCAGTCATCAGAAAACACTCAGTGAAGAGCTCGGAGGAAAGTTTAGTATTACAGGCTGGCCAATCGAATGAATAGCCTACCATGTAATACAGGGACCAAAAGCCAAGGACTCCAATTAAAAATCTGTAGTAGGGACCCTAACTATAACATGTTATTTATAGCACTGGTCTTCTCATATGGGACAGAAGGCTCTTTGGGCACCCCTAATGGTTGGGCAAGGTTCGCCACTCTTGGTTAACGGCTCTTAACTCTGGTTACAGAGGAGGGTCTTGAATGGGGGACCCCCTCTCCCCACTTTAGGATGTCCATTGTCCAATAGGGGTTGGCTTTATGAGATATTCCCTTTTAACGAGGCATAATCACAGCTCTACAATGCTTTGTTGACCACCCTCATGAGGCTGGATTAGAGGCCATATTGGTTCCCCATGAAGTTGACCTCCGAGGACGACGCAATGGATTAGATTTACTGGAGATTCTTTTTGCTTTTCCGGTAGACTTGCCTATTTTATTGTACACGAAAAAAGGTATTTTAACACTAAGTCAATGTAACACTTAGCCTAGTCCATCCACGATACGGTGGAAATCGGAGAACTTTTTGGAAAGGTGTCATACTGACCCATGGATTGGTGGTGGTGGGGGGGGGGATTAATTTATTGTATATTATTTATAAAGATTTTATGTTGCAGTCGATGCTGTGAAGTAAACCAAAAAGGACTGTGTCTTGAAACCAGAGGAATAAGAAAGAACCCGCAGGCAAAGATGTTCTGTGAGTAACACACGGACAGATGGTGAAAGGGATCTGTTGTATCTGGCTTACCAAATCATCCATTACTGTGAATGTCAGGACTCAGTAAATAACAGCTGACGGAGTAAGACCGGGACCGCTGATCCGCACCCTCCTGCATCAGCTCTGCAAATACTAAGGGTATGTTCACACGTAGTCAACAAAAACGTCTGAAAATCCAGAGCTGTTTTCAAGGGAAAACAGACCCTGCTTTTCAGACGTTTTTTTACCAACTCGCATTTTTCGCTGCGTTTTTCACGTCTGTTTTTGGAGCCGTTTTCATTGGAGTCTATGAGAAACAGCTCCAAAAACGTCCAAAGAAGTGTCCTGCACTTCTTTTGACGAGGCTGTATTTTTACGCGTCGTCGTTTGACAGCTGTCAAACGACGACGCGTAAATAACAGGTCGTCTGCACAGTACGTCGGCAAACCCATTCAAATGAATGGGCAGATGTTTGCCGACGTATTGGAGCCGTATTTTCAGACGTAAAACGAGGCATAATACGCCTCGTATACGTCTGAAATTTGGCCGTGTGAACATACCCTAAGGAAACAATTTTTGGTACAGCAAACATACGGGCGGGAGCAGAGGAGCACAAATAGTGTATGGAGAAGAGGGAGCGGGTGAAGAACGATGGCAAATATCACAGTATTATGTACATTCCATTATTCGATATTGTGAGTGGAGATGTGATGCTAATCTCAATCTTTATAGCAGTGGTTCCAACCTGTGGATCTTCCGCTGTTATAAAACTACAACCCCCAGCATGCTCTGACATGTTTGGAGTTGTCATTTTTGCAACAGCTAGAGTGCCACAGGTTAAAGAGGAGAGAACTGCTTTATACTATGCCTACCTTCCTCCTGCCATGACCAGCATGTAGCATTCTTTTGTTATATATTTTTTCAAAAGATTTACCTTTTTTGAGAAAGCAACTGGTTTAAAATAGGACAACAATATCCTATACCAGTAACAATTGTGAAAAATAATCTTAGAATGCAATTCCAGTCAAAGAAAAATTAAACTCCAGGTATACAGTAGGTCCACAGTCTTGTATATAGGGGGCAGTATTATAGTAATGTTCTTGTATATAGGGGGCAGTATTATAGTAGTTATATTCTTGTATATAGGGGGCAGTATTATAGTAGTTATATTCTTGTATATAGGGGCAGTATTATAGTAGTTATATTCTTGTATATAGGGTCAGTATTATAGTATTTATATTCTTGTATATAGGGTCAGTATTATAGTATTTATATTCTTGTATATAGGGGCAGTATTATAGTAGTTATATTCTTGTATATAGGGAGCAGTATTATAGTAGTTATATTCTTGCATATAGGAGCAGTATTATAGTAGTTATATTCTTGTATATAGGGGCAGTATTATAGTAGTTATATTATTGTATATAAGAGCATTATTATAGTAGTTATATTCTTGTATATAGGAGGCAGTATTATAGTAGTTATATTATTGTATATAAGAGCATTATTATAGTAGTTATATTATTGTATATAGGGGCAGTATTAGGGCATGACCACACATGGCGGAATTCCTCCGCAACTGTCCGCATCAATGCCGCACAGAATCTGCGTTGCAGATTCTGCAGCGGATCTGCACAAAATGTGCAGAAAATTGATGCGGACTGGCCGCTGCGGACTGCAGGAAAAGTGCTTCTCTTCTCCCTATTCAGTGCAGGATAGAGAGAAGGGACAGCACTTTCCCTAGTGAAAGTCAAAGAAATTCATACTTACCGCCCGTTGTCTTGGTGACGCGTCCCTCTTTCGGCATCCGGCCCGACCTCCCTGGATGACGCTCCAGTCCATGTGACCGCTGCAGCTTGTGCTTGGCCTGTGATTGGCTGCAGCCGTCACTTACACTGAAACGTCATCCTGGGAGGCCGGACTGGAGACAGACGCAAGGAGTTCTCGGTAAGTATGAACTTATATTTTTTTTTACAGATACATGTATATTGAGATCGGTAGTCACTGTCCCGGGTGCAGAAACAGTTACTGCCGATCGCGTAACTCTTTCAGCACCCTGGACAGTGACTATTTACAGACGTCTCCTAGCAACGCTCCCGTCATTACGGGAGCCCCATTGACTTCCTCAGTCTGGCTGTAGACCTAGAAATACATAGGTCCAGCCAGAATGAAGAAATGTCATGGTAGTAAAAACAATACGCTCCGCAGCACACATAAGATCTGCGGACTTCATTGCGGAATTTTGACTCTCCATTGAAGTCAATGGAGAAATTCCGCCATGAGTCCGCAACCAGTCCGCCACTGCTCCGCAACAGACAGAGCATGCTGCGGACACCAAATTCCGCTCCGCAGCCTATGCTCCGCAGCGGAATTGTACGCATCGTGTAAACGAACACTGCTAAATTAAAGTGAAAGTCAATGGAGAAACGGCTCCGCTGCGGATTAACGCTGCGGAGTGTCCGCAGCGGAATTTAAGTGAAATTCCGCCATGTGTGAACCCGCCCTTATAGTAGTTATATTCTTGTATATAGGGGCAGTATTATAGTAGTTATATTCATGTATATAGGGGCAGTATTATAGTAGTTATATTCTTGTATATAGGGGGCAGTATTATAGTAGTTATATTCTTGTATATAGGGGCAGTATTATAGTAGTTATATTCTTGTATATAGGGGGCAGTATTATAGTAGTTATATTCTTGTATATAGGGGGCAGTATTATAGTAGTTATATTCTTGTATATAGGGGCAGTATTATAGTAGTAATATTCTTGTATATAGGGACAATATTATAGTAGTTATATTCTTGTATATAGGGAGCAGTATTATAGCAGTTATATTCTTGTATATAGGAGCAGTATTATAGTAGTTATATTCTTGTATATAGGGGCAGTATTATAGTAGTTATATTCTTGTATATAGTGGCAGTATTATAGTAGTTATATTCTTGTATATAGGGGGCAGTATTATAGTAGTTATATTATTGTATATAGGGGCAGTATTATAGTAGTTATATTCTTGTATATAGGGGGCAGTATTATAGCAGTTATATTCTTGTATATAGGAGCAGTATTATAGTAGTTATATTCTTGTATATAGGAGTATTATAGTAGTTATATTCTCTTATTATAGTCGTTATATTCTTGTATATAAGGGGCAGTATTATAGTAGTTATATTCTTGTATATATGGGGCAGTATTATAGTAGTTATATTCTGTATATAGGGGGCAGTATTATAGTAGTTATATTCTTGTATATAGGGGGCAGTATTATAGTAGTTATATTCTTGTTCATAAGGGGCAGTATTATAGTAGTTATATTCTTGTATATAGGGGGCAGTATTATAGTAGTTATATTCTTGTATATTGGAGCAGTATTATAGTAGTTATATTCTTGTTCATAGGGGGCAGTATTATAGTAGTCATATTCTTGTATATAGGGGGGCAGTATTATAATAGTTCTATTCTTGTTCATAGGGGGCAGTATTATAGTAGTTATATTCTTGTATATAGGGGGGCAGTATTATAATAGTTCTATTCTTGTACATAGGGGGCAGTATTATAGTAGTTCTATTCTTGTACATAGGGGGCAGTATTATAGTAGTTCTATTCTTGTTCATAGGGGGCAGTATTATAGTAGTTCTATTTGTTGCAAGTTTTCAAATAAAAAAGATAATTATAGTAGTTCTATTCTTGTTCATAGGGGGCAGTATTATAGTAGTTATATTCTTGTTCATAGGGGGCAGTATTATAGTAGTTATATTCTTGTTCATAGGGGCAGTATTATAGTAGTCATATTCTTGTACATAGGGGGCAGTATTATAGTAGTTCTATTCTTGTACATAGGGGGCAGTATTATAGTAGTTATATTCTTGTATATAGGGGGCAGTATTATAGTAGTTATATTCTTGTATATAGGGAGCAGTATTATAGAAGTTATATTCTTGTATATAGGGGGCAGTATTATAGTAGTTATATTCTTGTATATAGAGGGCAGTATTATAGTAGTTATATTCTTGTATATAGGGGGCAGTATTATAGTAGTTATATTCTTGTATATAGGGGCAGTATTATAGTAGTTATATTCTTGTATATAGGGGCAGTATTATAGTAGTTATATTCTTGTATATAGGGGGCAGTATTATAGTAGTTATATTCTTGTATATAGGGGCAGTATTATAGTAGTTATATTCTTGTATATAGGGGCAGTATTATAGTAGTTATATTCTTGTATATAGGGAGCAGTATTATTAGTTATATTCTTGTATATAGGGAGCAGTATTATAGTAGTTATATTCTTGTATATAGGAGTAATATTATAGTAGATATATTCTAGTGTATAGGGGGCAGTATTATAGTGGTTTTAATCTGGTCCATAGGGGGCAGTATTATAATTGTCCAACAGCAGCAGTTAGTTACCTGAAAGGGGTAAAGACAGCGACAGTGATACGGAGAATAAACATTAGGTTTGTATGTAGCAAAACCTATTTTACAAATTGGTAGTCCCTGGAAGTAACTGGAATTGCACTTTAGGCATTGACACTACACAGATAAAATAATGTATTTTATGTTTTGATACTGCGCAATAGGGATATTTTGTTCTCCTATCATGTTGGGTTATTATTATTAGTTTTTACCCAGCATGACTAGTTGCTTTTTTTCTTTTTTTTTTTCTTCTTTGGCTGTGGGGGAGGTTTGCATTGGGTATGGATGTAGCAGAGCCCAGATATTCCGTTGTGTTGTCTGATAAACATATCCTCACAAGCAGCGAGTGAGATTACCAATACAGACCTGTTTTGACTACTGATAGTGGACTGCTAGGTGGCGCTCTGTTATGCCTCCACTGTACAGAACTGAATACTTTGATGTAAATACTTGTGATCCTTCGTGTTCTGTTGTCTGTGACTTTTGCTTGCATTTTGATACTTGCACTTTATTTCTTTTTTTCCTCCGTCATCTTATTCATGTCAGAACAGAGGAGTCTTGATGTTAATAAACATGTCTGTACAGTGTCCCGTCTAATAAATGTTAGAGAATTTATAAAGTAACTGACTTGGTGGAGAGAATTCCCATGAAGATGAAACCATTTGTTTATTCAACTAAAATTTCCAGCAGAGAAGACGTGATGTTCAGATGGCAGCTGTGAATTCCAGACATACGTTTCTTCTACGTGGAGACGCAACTTTCCCCCCATTCTATGAGCTTACAACTCCAATGGTGTCGATGTGTGAAAGACTTTAAAAATAATGCTGGTGATTATACACATTCTATATAGAACACTACAACCCCCAACATGACCCGACCACTGAACATGACCATTATACTCTATACGTAGAACACTACAACCCCCAACATGACCCGACCACTGGACATAACCATTATACAATTCTATTATACGTAGAAGACTACAACCCCCAACATGACCCGATCACTGGACATAAGCAGTGTGAACATACCCCAATGGTTATTTTCAGCCATTTTTCGGGCCGTAAACTCCCCGAAAAATGTCTGGGAAAAAAAACGGAAGCTGAACACCTCCAAACATCTGCCTATTGTTTTCAATAGGAAAAAAAAATGTCGTTTAGTTCCGACAGGGGCATTTTTTTTTATGCGGCGGTTGAAAAAAAACGGCATGTAAACAAACGCCCCGTAAAAAGTAGTGCATGTCACATCGTGAGCAGTTTTTCATTGACTCAGAGAAACGGCTCCAAGAACGTCTGTATCAAAAAACGCTTGATGCTTTAAAAACGGCTGAAAATCAGAGGTGGTTTTCCCTTGAAAGCAGCTCCGTATTTTACAGCCTTGTTTAGTGTGTGAATATAGTCTTATACAAATCTATTATACGCTATACAAAACCACCACACCCCTCCTCCATTATGATCCGGCTAGCATAAATTTGTAATTATTTTTGGCCACTTGAAATAATATACAACTATTGCTACTCTCTGAAGACCATTGACCTCCATATATATCCAGAAACGGAGTCTCATTTATTTTTCTCCATTCTCTCGAGATCGTTGGCCAAAACCGACCAATAAAATTGGAGCTGGTAAATCACGGACGCATTGATCGGATTGAGGGTATATAATAAGTAATGGCAGCTTGATCTGTGTTGAATCCCATGTTATTAGCGTGGTGTCCGTGTCTCCTCAGGGAGCTGAAGTCAGGATGGAGAACATCTCCAGCAGACACACGGAGAACAAGACGGGAGGAGAAGGCTGTAAGACAAGAGTCATGTCGAGAATATCTGCCAGGCTTCCTTCATACCCACTTATATTCCTCTTCAGCGGTGAGATACATGGGACCTTACCGAGATGTGTCCACCTCATTATTGTGGTCTCCATAATACACTACTTGAGTTGTAAAAAATATAAAAATATTCATCATATATTCTGGACCCTTGGCTTCATGGTTCACAAAAAAAACTTTTTGAATTTGGATGGCATGATGCTCTGCCCATTGGGTATATCCTAGACTCCTTTGCTCCAGTTCAAGTTGGGAGGACACACAAAAGGGCACCAGGGTCATAGCTATGGGTGGTGCAAAGGGATGTTGCCTCCGAGTGCTCGTGCCTGAGGGAGCCCAAGGGCTTCTCTGCCACGTAGGAAGATACCAGGATTATAAATGGCACATAGTAGGTGGGGGCCCTGTTACAGATTTGCATTGGGGCCCAGAAGCTTCAAGATACACCTCTGGGGGAGGGGGGGGGGGTTATATAGTTACATTTAGAAGCTGCTGCCCATACCCCCAAGGGGTTGCTTGGCCCCTCTTGCCACCAGGGCTCATTTAGTTGATTCAATTGTACCAGTTTAGGGGTCTGTTTGAAGGTAGAGACCCTTAAATGGCGGTACCCCCACTGCATGTGCCCCTTTCCTTTCTGGATTGATCCTATTTAAAAGGAACCTTGTTTATCCAAGGCCCATGAGAAGAGGAGGTCCAGCTTAATGGACTTTGCGAATCATTAAAGAAGTCCCCCTTCCCCACAATTTCAGTCATGTTACCCCAGAGGATAATGCTGCTCTCTATCCTACAAAGGGATGGCAATGGGGTGGTGAGGGGCAACAAGCACTGGGTCCTTAAGGCCCAGGATGGAGGGCAGTCAGGACATCAACCAGTACCAGCAGGGGCCCCATTGTTGTATATGGACCTCCATTAGCATCATCACAGTTTTATGTAATCAAAAAGAGAATAAATCTGGAAGAATACTACCCGAGGTGGGAAGAGTTAAGGAAGACGAAAGACTTCACATTGTAAGGTCGGTCTCCTGGGCGACTGAAGATACGTTCCTATTGTGTAAGACGTGGGATGCCGGCTCGCATGTATATGTAGTTACTCCTACTACGCAGCGCCGGAGCGGTACAATGAATGGTTGTCACTGACAACCGGCTGTCACAAAGAAAATTCCCATGATACCCTGCTCAATGGTCTGACCATGGAAGTATTACAATGTGATATGTACACTGAGGTTTTGGATAAATGATAACGACCTGTTGCTATTTGCAAGAATGGAAATGAATGAACCAGACAAAGCCGGGTCTGGAAAATGAACAAATGATTACTGCTAATTAACTGCATACATCCTAAAAATGTCTCATAATAGAAGGCGGAAAAAGCCACGCAATAGAACGCGGAGGAGTCTCTGGTGTCACCAACAGGGAATCTTCAAGAATTAGAAACACCTCTTCTAAAAACAGCGCCACACCTGTCCACAGGTTGTAAGTGGAATTGCAACTCATTTCAATTTTAAGTCAATGGAGAGGAGCTGCATTTCCACATACAACCTGTGGACAGGTGTGGCGCTGTTTTTGGAATTAAGAAAATTGTAGACAACTTCTTGCAATGATTGGGGTTAGCAGTGGACATTGCACTATAAAATTGGCCCAGTTTAGGGTTACTGGTCCTTTAAGTTGAGCTCATTCTACACAATACAGTCTTTAGTTTTACCACTACGTTCGGTGTATGCAACAAACATATCCAAAATGCCCCTTTGACTCAGCATATGCCGGCTGTAGGGAATAGCATAGTAGAATACACTCTCTCATGCATAGGCAAACCGTAAAAAGAAAACATCCTATGTGGTATACGTTTTTATAATGGGGTCCTATGGGCGCTGTATGCTTATATAGTGGCACACACCCTGGAGCCGTCTGAGGTATACGTGGGCAAAACGCCCAAAGTACACCCAACCTATATCTCTGACTCAATACAATGTGAACAGTACCTAAGCGCCCCCTTACACAATGCCCTTTGAATGTCCTGGGGCCCAATAGACCTGCATGACCTAATTCCCTGGGTGAAGCAGGGCATTTACACCACATCTTTCATGCCATACATTGCTTTTCAGTCTTGCCAGGCAAAACAGTACATGCCATCAAGGAGGATCGCCTGGCGCGATCACACTCCATTGTCTCAGTAAGGGGCAGCAACATGTTCAGGCCCATGATGCCATCAACATTGTATATAGCCCTGGTCTGAACCTCATTCTCCTATAGGAACTTATCTCAACAGTCTGCTCCCCGTCTGAGCGATCTCCCTTATAAGAAATTTTCTACCCCTCTAGTAAATGAAACCGTCTTACCGGGTGATCTTGGCCATTTGCTGTCCTCCAGGTTAGAAGGTCCAGGCGACACCTAGTGGGAGTAGATCTAGACCCTTTGACCAGGTTGACAATCTGTTCTGCATCTGGGATCTCCTTGATGGACCCAACATTGGGCAAACCTGGGTCCTGGTGCCCAAAGGCCCCTCTGCCGCATAAGACACCAGGATTCTAAATTGCACATGGCAGACGGGGGATCCTGTTATAGATTTTACATTATGGCGCAGGAGCTTCATGATACGCTTCGGTGTACAAGGCTTTCTATACTGCGGCTCATGAAATTGGAAGCGACACTTGTGGCCTTTGCACACCATCCGCCAAAGATCCGCATTTATTCATACAACAGACCATTTATTTGCCGCTGTTCCTTTAAGACCAGTCTGTTGGCGTCAATCAGTAGTGTATTGGCTTCGGCCTGTGCATGCACGGCCTTCTCGTGCACCCTTCATTGGCTGGATAGAGATCATTTGTATTCGTTTGGAAGAGTCGAAGCATTTGCCTGAGCAAACGACATTACCGGAGGTGGGCACAGAACAGGTAGAGACAGTGACACCATGTATAAGAGTCCAAAAACAAGAGAAGAAAGTTGTCATTTCTCACGGGCGACAGGCACACTGTGATGTGGTAATGCCCGATCTGTTACTCACTGGTTTAGGGCGACACATCCTGAGCTTCGACCGTGCACCTTCCCATATAGGCTGCAGGGGCAGGTGATGAATTAGCAGACTCCTCCTAATACCTGAGATGGGCCAAGGATGGAGGAACTCACCCAACTCTTCTCCAACCCAGCTCCAGGTCCTTTATCCAGGTTTTCCAAAAGCTGTTTTTGGAAAGTATAAGCTTTAGGCCTTGATCACACAGTGCAGATTTGCTGCAGATTTTGCCTGCATTTTTTAAGCCCCAACCAGAATTGGATCAAGGAGAGCAGACTTGTAAGATCTTTCTTAAAGGGGTCGTCCCAAGATTAAATATTATCCCCTAACCACAGGATAGGTAATAAGATGCTGATCGATGAGGGTTCAACCGCTAGGGCCCACGCCGATCACGAGAACGGGGGTCTTTTCCTCTGAATGAATGGAGTGGCAGGTCGAGCATGCGCAGTGCTGCTCCATTCACTGTCTATGGGACTGCCGGGAATAGACGTGTACAGCACTCGGCTATCTCCGCCAGGCAGTGCCATAGAGAACGCATGGAGCAGCAGAGCGCATGCCCAACCTGCTGCTCCATTTATTCGGAGGAACGGAACCTCCATTTTCGAGATCGGTGGGGGTCCCAGTGGTTGGACCCACACCGATCAGCATGTTTTCATCTCTCCTGTGGTTAGGGGATAACATTTAATCTTGGGACAACCCCTCTAATTGAAAAAACCCATGCAAAATCCTCAGCAAATCTGCACTGTGTGAACAAGGCCTTAGGCTACATTCGCATGAGCGTGACAGATTTATGCACGTAAAAAACGTACGTAAATCTGTCTGAGTGTGTTGAGTTTTGCACCAATGTGCTTTGCGTGTGGCATGCGTTTTTCACGTAATTTTTCCACGTATTTCAATGTAATTGATGCGCGTAAAACCCAGACAGCACACAGATGTGCGTCCGTGTGCTGTCCGTGGTTTTCACGTACCCATTGACTTTAATGGGCGACTAGGTGCGTGAAAACGCACCAATACAGGACATGCAGTGAGTTTCACGCAACGGACACTTGCTGCGTGATAAATCACGCATGTGTGAACAGCCCCGTTCTTGAAATCAATGGGTCCGTGTGCTGTGCGTTGTTTCAACGCTCTGCACACGGACAAGAATCACGCTTGTGTGAACAGGCCCTTAGGGTTATGGAACTCGTATTCACACAATATATTTTCAGGCGCATTTCGGAGAATAAAACGCGCGTATTACGTTCCGAAATACACTTGAAATATGACTGCAAACCGCTTCTTATTGATCTCAATAGCAGATAGACTGTAGTTCATACGGGGCGTATCTTTACGGTGCTGAATTAAAAAACGCCTCGTAAAAATACACTTCATAACAATAGAAGGGTCGGGTCTTGAAGCGTTTTACAAGCTGATTTTTTGCATTTCCAATTGACACTTCAATAAACGCTTTGAAGATATGCATCAAAATCCGCTCCAAAAGCGCCGGGATCTTAGAGGCTGGTATTTTTCAGACGGAACATATGCCATGTGAACACGGCCTTACAGCTGCATGAAGGGGTCATGCACACGGCCGGCTATAATAGGGCTTTTATAGAGATATATGGGGCCTCTACTGTACTTGCGGTTTCCTCGGAGGCCTACAGAGGTTTTTTCTATCAAATTTTGTACGATTTCTCCTGAAAAAAAATGGCGGCCTGTTCCCTGAGATTCTGTATGTGCGGAGGTATATGGAAGCAATGCTATGGGGGACAATATCTCCGCACTAAGGAGCTTGCGTGACCTCCGTATAAGATCCACGCCGTGTACATGAGCCCTGAGGCTGGAGCAATTTCGCCTGAGACGGCAGCGCCACGTCACGTATGATAATTCTTTTCGGTTTGATATAAATTTTTCTGTGTTTTTATTTACGGTATAAAATATAAAAATTGCATAAAATCACATAATATCGAAATCTATTTTAATAGAACCCTGTGGGAGTAAAAGACGCACGCAATTTGTGATTGTCGCGACATTGTTGGATTTTTTGCCTGAAATGACAAGTACACATGGAGTTTCGATACATTCGCCACAACATCGCACTGCGATCTAACGTGACGACATCATTGAGATAATTGCGGCCGTTTAGTCGCCATGGTGCCTCCAGCACTGTACCCATCTCTAGCTCATAATATTAAAATACTAAAATCCCACCCGTTCCCACCTCTCCGGTTCCCCTTGCGGTCCACTATTTACTTCCATATGCCATGATGTTTTATTCATATTAACGACACATCACATGAACGCGGCGGCCAATCACAGCCTGCGACAGTGACCACAGTATAGTATTTTACAATTTTATGGCCATAGCCAAAACTCATGAAGGCCACCCCCGTCATATGCCCTATCAGGACAATTCTTGCGCCTTCATTTCCCCCCCATAGGGAAACATTGAGATTGTACAATTTTACCGCAACTGTTGCGCAACCAAAAGTCGCCGTGGACCTCTAGCATTCGGATTATTTATGGAAATATAGAGAAGGAAATAATTCCAGGCCTGGCTGAGTTGGTACAATACACCGGACGGCTCTTCAGTGAAAGCTTGGACCATACGGGTAATCAGCTCTATTATTTAAAGGGCCAGTCCACTTTAAATAAAATTGTACCGCCCCCTTTAAATTAAAATGCTGGTCTTTACACTTGTATCCCAGGTGAACCGTATCCCTAACATGGACAACATCGCCGGATCCCTCATGCGGACGATGCTGATCTATGAATCATATACAACACGGACCTACCTCTTTCTTCAAGTGTCCAGATGGTCTATTGTGTTGCGCAGGTGAAGAATCTCGTCCGCTCCTCAGCTCTGTAAGAACATTTTTAATTAGCCTGTTTAATGGGTTAAAGACCTAGGGAGGTAGGAACGATAAAAAAAATTCTTCCATGTCCTACTTTCTACATCATGACCTGATAATTTTTGCATTTTTCTCCAAAAACAGTGATTAGTTGAAATATATCTCCAGACTCCCCCTCCTACTGACGCTGTTTTCTCACTGGTTCTGGCTTCCTGGTGTGTTTATACGCAGCAGCGAATTTGAACAAGCAGAGCTGCAGTGTAAAGTATGGGGATGACTGACAACATTGTCACAAGGACACATGCAGTGATAGAACTTTAGGCCTTGCAGAGGTAGCAATCACAACCCCATAGGCCAGGGGTCAGCAACCTTCAGCACTCCAGCTGTTGTAAAACTACAATTCCCAGCATGCCCTGGCAGATTTTGTCTGGAGTAATAAAGCCTTTGGTTATCAAGGCTTGATGGGAGTTGTAGTTTTACAACAGCTGGAGTGCCGAAGGTAGCTGACCCCTGCCATAGGCCTTTTGGAACCCATAGTCCACCCAACCATGTAAGCAAACCGGATTATAAGAAGGTGGTAAAATGGATCCTTCCATTGTGGTCCAGTGCCGCACTTTTGGCTCCCCCTCCAGCGGTTTTTCTCTCCCTTTGCACAGTTAGGGTATGTTAACACGCAGTGACCAAAAACGTCTGAAATTACGGATCTGTTTTTCGTGGCGTCTTTTACGGGCGTAATTGGAGCTGGTTTTCATTGGAGTCAATGAAAAACGGCTCCAATTACGTCCCAAGAAGTGTCCTGCACTTCTTTGAGGTGGGCGTCTTTTTATGCGCCGTCTTTTGACAGTGACGCGTAAAAAAAACAGCCCGTCGGCACAGAACATCGTAACCCCATTGAATTCAATGGGCAGATATTTGCAGACGGTTTAGAGCCGTTTTTTTGGGCATAATTCCAGGTGTAAGAAGCCTGAATTACGTCCGTAAATAGGGCGTGTGAACATACCCTAATCCTCAACTGGTGATTACTTGGCCAGGAAAGTCCATAAGGGGGTTAAGGTTGAACAACGCAGAGTTTTCAGTCGTTATTCGGGCCGTAAACGTCCCGAAAAACGTCTGAAAAGTCAGACGCAGAACGTCTCCAAACATCTGCCCAGTAATTTCAATGGGAAAAACGGCGTTCTGTTCCGACAGGCTGTTTTGTACGCGGCCGTTTTACAAAACAGCCGCGTAAAAAAACGACCGTAAAAAAGTGCATGTCACTTTTTGGAGCCGTTTTTCATAGACTCTATAGAAAAACAGCTGAAAAAACGCGAGTATGATTAAAAAACGGCTGAAAATCAGGAGCGGGTTTTCCCTTGAACACAGCTCCGTATTTTCAGACGTATTTTGTTAATCGTGTGAACACAGCCTCAGTTTATATCTGGAGTCTCGTC
This sequence comes from Rhinoderma darwinii, assembly GCF_050947455.1. Taxonomy (NCBI): domain Eukaryota; kingdom Metazoa; phylum Chordata; class Amphibia; order Anura; family Rhinodermatidae; genus Rhinoderma; species Rhinoderma darwinii. Next base: position 9,440,785 of record NC_134699.1, on the reverse strand, counting down.
TTGATTTCCACTTCTGCTAATTCCACACATTTCTCATACTGATCTGGATTAATGAGAAGTAATGAATCACATTCGTCTGGTTCTGTACTTAGTTATTCTAATGGAATATTTCCAGAATGTTATTTGCAAATTAAACTAAGTTGTGATCATCAGATATATAGTTGTACGACAGTGAGTGCCCCCTCCAAACCTTCTGAATCCCCAAACCCTTGACCACAAAGGAAGAATTATTTTTATTTATTTTATAGCAATCAGTCTATCTGCTGCCTAATGAGAAGACATCCCGGCAGGAGGTTGTCCTGGATTCTAAAAACAGGGCTGCTTTCTTTCAACAGCGCCACACGTGTCTATGGGTTGTGTCTGATATTGCAGCTTAGCTCTTTTGAAGTGAACAGAGCTGAGCTGCAACACCACACACAACCTGAGCACAGGTGTGGCGCTGTTTTTGGAAAAAGGTTGGCCATGTTTTTCTTATCCTGTACAACCCTGTCAAATATTGAAGTATGCAGTGGCATAGCAAGTGGTCTATATAGGGTTCCCTTCAGGGGAGTTCATGATCCAACTGCTTGGGGCCTGTGTCATGTGACAATGTGATGATGCTGGATCCAATCTCTATGTGGCCCCAAGAAAGTGTGGTAAGAACTGGTTGACCCTGATAAGCTTTTAGGGAACCCCCCCCCCCCCCTGATCCCTGAAAACCTTGTTGTTTGTCACAGAAACCTTAAAAGGGCCCGATGCTCTGGGTGACAACTCTGAAGTTGAAGCTGCCCTGCAGAGGAATAGACTGCGTCTTGCTTCAGCTACCCCCTTGGATCTCAGCCCCCGAGAACCCCAGGTAAGTATTATTCGCGGAGGTGAGTGATCAAAGGAAACTGTATCAAAGACTGAATTCTCTGCCTTGGGTGGAGAAGCTCCTTAAAGTCAATCTGACCCCAGAATAGGTTCCCTTTAATAAGGAGAACAGTATAATATTCTGGACACAGAGCTATTGGGTGTAAATGCACCCATTTAATTGCTCCCAAGCAGTGCCCTTCTCTTCCTTCTTCTTCTAATTGGTGGGTGATGTAAATTAGTGTCATGTGGCATCTAATGGCTCAGTTGGCTCACACAGGGCAGGGGCATATGTAGTAGCTATTTTTCACACCATGAAGCATTTTAAAATACCATTTAGAAAAGCTGAGCTGCAGTACCGAACACAGCCACAAATGTATGGGTGGCGCTGTCGGTTATTGTAGAGGAAGGGCTGCACTGCTCTGTGTTCTGCTGATCGTTAGTGGTTCCTCGGGGGCGGGACTCTAATCGATTATCAATCATACATTGATGGTTCATCCTGGAATACCCCTTTAACATCCATCCTGGTATGTTTATAACTACAGCAAATGTTCCATATAGAAGCAATGAAATCGAATAGATCAATAGGATGTGGCTGAATTAGGGTAACGGACGTCTCGTATGAATGTACCTGGAGAAAGTGAGGTCAAGGGCAGAATCTTTGTCGCCGTGAAACGGAAGGTGACATTTCCTATTCCCAATTACTTTAAACATAAAAAATGCAAGGACCTTGAGATGAGACAAGTAACGACGTCCATGTTATTACGGAGATGAGAACACTTGGGGTATGTTCACACGCAGAGTCAAAAACGTCTCAAAATACGGAGCCGTTTTCAAGAGAAATCCGCTCCCGATTTTCCGACTTTTTTCGTGGCACTCGTGATTTTTGCGGCGTTTTTCGTGGCGTTTTTTACGGCCGTTTTTGGAGTCTATGGAAAACGGCTCCAAAAACGTCCCAAGAACTGTCCTGCACTTCTTTTTCACGGCCGTCGGAACAGAACGCCGTTTTTCCCATTGAAATCAATGGGCAGATGTTTGGAGGCGTCCTGCTTCCGATTTTTCGTGTTAACATACCCTTATCCTGAAGGAGTCATTGGTGCTTAAAATTTAACTTAATTTATTATGAGTAATTGGATTGCCACAGATCCCCGCCGCTCGCTCATACAAAGCAGCTGTTTCTCAAAAAGTACAAATCATTTTTGATAAAAAATAATTAGAAAGCTGCACCAAATACACTGTTAGGCCGGATTCACATGAGCATGTCAGTTTTGCGCGCGCAAAAGGTCCGTGTGTCATCACCATATGATGCGCGGCTGCGTGATTTTCGTGCAGCCGGCATCATTATGACACTCTGTTTATATGTTTGTAAACAGAAAAGCACGTGGTGCTTTTCTGTTTTCATTCATAGTTTTTACTAATGTTGCGCGAATCACGTGCGGCACCCGGAAGTGCTTCCATGTGCCGAGTGCGATGTGCCTTCAATGGGTGTGTGCTGTGCGAAACACGGCCAAATATAGGACATGTCGTGAGTTTCACGCAGCACACATACGATGCGTGAAATTCACTGACAGTCTGAACGGCCCCATTCACTAACATAGGTCTGTGCGACGCGCGTGAGGACGTATTATACGTTCGTGTGAATAAGCCCTTAGGCTGAGTTCACACGGGGCAGATACGCTGCGTAAAAGCAACACATCGTATCCGCCCTGTGCGCCGCAGGGAATTCCGGGTGAAAAACCGCACCAAATTGTGGTGCCGTTTTTCGCCCGTAATGTCCGCTGCGTAAAACTGCAGCACTTAGCCGGTACTAAATCACTCCTGTGATTGGCTGCAGGGGCAGTCACATGGGATGAAGCGTCATCCCAGGAGGCCGGCCTGGACGAACAAACACCGTCTCCTGGGTATGCTGCTACTGTAGATTTACTGTTGATTTTACGCAACAAATTCAGTTGCGGAAAATCTGCAGTTGTTACGCAACGTGTGAACTGACCCATACACTGACCCATACACTGACCCATACACGTGTGAACTGACCCATACACGTTTTTCAAACGTGTACATATCCTTTAATGCAAATATCCACCCTGCTGTTTTTTCTTTTTAATCTAGATAGTGGCATTTCATTTCTTTCTTAATATTTCTTCATAGCGCTCCGAGCTCTGATCCAAAGCTACAAATCCAGTGCATAGCCATAGAGATGAAAAAAAGGAATTCTCATTGTCTGCAGTCACCACTAGGGGGAGCTTACTGCATACTGTTATACACTGAACAATAACAACATAGTATGCAGTAAACCCCTAAGCTCCCCCTAGTGGTGGCTTTTTTTTTTTATGGATATAAATAACAATAAAGAGATTGTAATAACCTCCTATCGCTATAAAATAAACTGGATATGGCATTATAGAGAATGTTTAACACTTTCTAAGTTAAATCATAAAGTTAGGAAACTTTCCCCCCCAGCGCAAAGGAATATCTAACATTAGGGCAGTCCCTGTGGCTGCCATGGGGCACATGGGGAGCAGTAGGGGCCCAGTTTGAGTGTGGCCCATCCCTCCCCCAAGGACCAGGTAGAGGAGATTTGGCTGCCCTTTCTCCTACAAGGGTTGTAAAATGGTGAGCTGCAACAAAACATCACCAAGCGCCTACTTACTGTGTTTGACGGTTTCAGCTCCTGGGCAGCATCTGCTTCTCTCCCTGGTGTACCGTTTAGGCTATGTTCACGCGCTAAAGTAAAAACGGCTGTAAAATACGGGGCTGTTTTCAAGGGAAAACTGACTCTGATTTTCATTAAGGGTATGTGCACACACACTAATTACGTCCGTAATTGACGGACGTATTTCGGCCGCAAGTCCCGGACCGAACACACTGCAGGGAGCCGGGCTCCTAGCATCATAGTTATGTACGACGCTAGGAGTCCCTGCCTCGCTGCAGGACAACTGTCCCGTATTGTAATCATGTTTTCAGTACGGGACAGTAGTTCCACGGAGAGGCAGGTACTCCTAGCGTCGTACATAAGTATGATGCTAGGAGCCCGGCTCCCTGCACTGTGTTCGGTCCGGGACTTCCGGCCAAAATACGTCCGTCAATTACGGACGTAATTAGTGTGTGTGCACATACCCTAAATGTTTTTTGAGGCGTTTTAACGGCCGTTTTTGGAGCTGTTTTTCTATAGAGTCTATGAAAAACGGCCGTTATTCCCTTTTACATTATATGATTAGAAAATTGCTTTTCAGGTGTACAAAATATATTCTGTGTCCCACAAAATGCCTTCTCTGGACCACACAATACATATATATATATATACAGACTTGCGGTTCATTGTGACCCCTATCAGCTTCTCTTTTTCCGTTCCACGCTCGTTCACAAGGATTTATTACCCATCTTCGGCAGGATGTGATTGGGTTTCTTCTTCTCCCATGTCTCTGGTCAGTGGATCATTTCTAAATTTACTAATTAATTGTTCTTCTTTATGATTTAGTCTTTTTGCTTCTTTGGGTACAGGAGAACATCCGCGGCCCTGCTGCATTAATCAAATTATAGGATATTGTATCCACTCCGATTCTAGTAGGGTCAAGTAATATAGGCCGTGCGGTCCAGGTCACGTGACATTGATTGATTTGTGAATTATAATAGTAACAGATTCAGGAATGGCGGGGGGAGGGCAGTTATTTGATTTGGGACATATGACAGGTCTTAAAACCTTTATATAAATATCCCAGTGTTAATATTTCATATAAGGCCCCTCCCTGTCTATGGGTTGTATGTGGTATTGCAGTTCGGCTCCAGTGAAGTGATTTGAGAAGAGCTGCAATACCACATACAACCTGTAGTCAGGTGTGGCGCTGTTTTGGAAAGAAAGCAGGCATGTTTTTCTAATCCTGTGCAACCCCTTTAACTTACAGCTTTATACACATAGCCGAGCCTATGTGGTGGCACACAGAGTCCCTATTGTGGAGCCATGGGCACTTGGTATGCCACCAAATGGTGCCCCTATGAGGCGCCATATTTGTAATATCACATGCAATGGAACAAGCCAAATTTAAATCCCCCTTGTCCATGGCCATCTCTGGTACTGCATTCACTTGAATGAAGCTGAACTGCAATACCAGACATGGCCATACACAAGAGTGGCGCTGTTTCCCAAAAATAAATCATATACAACCCTTTTCAAAAATAATGGTAGCTGCCAGTATATTTTGAATCCAATTTATATTTACAGTAAATGTTTCGCCAGCCGCTCAGGGATGCAATTTGACCGCTCGAAGCTGGCAGATTTTCAGCGTAATTGATATTTCAAAGGGGGAATGGGGGTCAGAGTGTCAGTAAGTCTTTTATCTGCTGACAAATTTAATTCTTAAGATTTTATTAATATTAATATTCTCTCTCCCCGCTATTACTCTCCGGAGATTCCCACCAATGTCAGTAATCGTAAGACTGGACTATGCTGAGCGCGTCTTCCCCTTATTCCCCGCGCTGACCCTTAAATTGACTCTGTTGCCCCCTGATCTGTAATTGCCACTTCACAATCTAAAGGTTAGACAGAGAAAATGTGTGATCTTGTGTGATGGGAAGGTTGGGAGGCACTGATGTGGGGGGGGGGGGGTCAGTTATTTCAGCTCTTATATTAGAAGAGATAGCAGCTGGGTTGGGCATGATGGCACTTGTAGTTCTATGGGATCTCTGAAGCTGGCAATAGGCATGAAATAACGGATAATGTTTTGTCTCATTATTAAATTAGCGGATTCCCCTTTAACTGATCGCTCCCATGAATAGCGCTCTCTGCCGCTGATCTCTGCCGTTGCTCTCTGCACATACAGATCAGCATAAGGAAAGGAAATTACATGTGGGCTGCTGCTTGTTGGGCGTTAACATGTACGTGAAACACTGGGGCCAGGAGAATTTGGGTTGAATCATGCTGATATTAATGGAGGTACTCTGGTTGGCACTATTCCTGAGATCACCATGACTATCACTATTAGTGAGATTGGCGCTATTCATTTAGGCACTCTGGCTGGTGCAGTTTATTAGGCACCATGGCTGCTACTATTCATGGGGGCCACTGTGATCAGAACTATTCATGGGATTGCCATGATTGTCACTATTCATGGGGTTGGCACGATTCATGTAGGCACTTTGTCTGACACTGTTCATGGGGTTGACACTATTCATGTAGGCACTTTTTCTGGCACTGTTCATGGGGTTGGCAAGATTCATGTAGGCACTTTGTCTGACACTGTTCATGGGGTTGGCACTATTCATGTAGGCACTTTGTCTGGCACTGTTCATGGGGTTGGCAAGATTCATGTAGGCACTTTGTCTGACACTGTTCATGGGGTTGGCACTATTCATGTAGGCACTTTGTCTGGCACTGTTCATGGGGTTGGCACTATTCATGTAGGCATTTTGTCTGACTGTTCATGGGGTTGGCACTATTCATGTAGGCACTTTGTCTGACTGTTCATGGGGTTGGCACTATTCATGTAGGCACTTTGTCTGACTGTTCATGGGGTTGGCACTATTCATGTAGGCACTTTGTCTGGCACTGTTCATGGGGTTGGCACTATTCATGTAGGCACTTTGTCTGACTGTTCATGGGGTTGGCACTATTCATGTAGGCACTTTGGCTGATGCTGGTCATGGGGTTGGCACTATTCATGTACGCACTTTGTCTGGCACTGTTCATGGGGTTGGCACTATTCATGTAAGCACTTTGTTTGGCACTGTTCATGGGGTTGGCACTATTCATGTAGGCACTCTGGCTGGCAGTCTTAATGGGGTTGGCGCTATTCCTGGCAGTACTGTGACTAGCATTATTAATGAATTTGGCACTATTCGTGATTACCACTGTTCGAGGGGCATTCTGGTTTATACTATTTATGCGGGTACCATGACTGTTCATTGGGGCACTCTGGTTAGCTCTATTAATGGGGTCACTCCGTCTGATGCAAATAATAAGCTGTAATTATGAGGACATGATCAGTATATAAAAGCATTATACTGGTTCCCCTTCATTTTAATAGGTGCCACAATCACTGCAGCACCTACGGGCAGCACCTACAGGCTAGTGCTGATTGCGGGTGTCACTCTGGGTTCTATAGGCTCTCCCCCGCATTCGATCTGACATCACTAAATCAACAATGTTAATCAAAGGTGAAGCTTGACGTGAAATCCTATCACTGTGATGGTAAAACCGTGACTCATTCTGCTCCGTGGATTCGCTGCTACATCTGCAGCACCGCACAGACCTCGTACCGTCATTGTCAGAATATCAGTAATTAACAGGAGGAAATTGAAAATACCTTGCCAAGAACGTTGAGAAACTTTTCGATTCAAGAACAAGGGTCATAAAAAGACGATGACATCCCATGGCCAGGCGCATTTATTATATATAGAGACTGATGGGAGTTATACCCAACCTCACCACACGCGTCATATGCAAAAGATACAACGTTTCTAAATGGACTGCTGCAATGTGACCTTGAGAATGTCACTACAAATGAAGCAGTGCCAACATCGTCACAGGATCAGAGGCCAAGAAAATGACTCTCGATGAGTACACCAAGGGGGAAATTATGATTTAAAGTACCCCAACTTAGGACGACGCACTTTCATTGGTCAGGACTGCTCTTCTGGGTGCCAAAATGACAGAGAATTGGAGGCCTGTCATCATGGCTGTCCTCCTGGGAGGCCATGAAACAAAACACGTCTCATTAAATTTATGCTTCTTAAAGGGCAACCCCGTATTTAGACAATTCAGGCCTATTTCTATTCATTGTGTTATTTTGGGTAATATATGATGGTTGGCCTTTTATTGCAGGGCTCACAGGGTACAATACTTAGAGTGTACTGCTTACATATGCTCTATACTCTGATAGTCTGGCCTTCCAAAAGTGATGGAACCACTAACAGTGGCTCAAAACGGACCCCCGGACAGATGTGAACATAGACACTCTCCGAGGAAGTCTTTCTCTGGAGCACTCTGCCTGTCTCTATATTAGACAGACAGCCCATTCATTTCAATTGGAACGATGTAATGCATCATTTTTCCAGGGGTGGCGCTGAAGAAGAATTAAACACTTGCTGTCAGTTTCCCTTGAAGATTACAAGTGATTTCTGGGGCTCCAAGCAGTGGAACAACCTGTGATCAGCTTACATTTTGGAGACCTTTGTAACAGATAGAGATTGTCAAAAGTGGACATCCCCTGTAAGTTGGACATACACATGGCCTGACCAGTCATTTGTCGCACAGTTATCTTCCCCAACTCTACTATAAACTTCCAAATCCCGTAGAGGGAGGGGACGGTGACTGGCCATTGGTGGCATATAGGATTCCTGCCTATTGTAACATACAAATTACACTGTACAAGTATAGCTCAGCTTGAATGGAGGGACTGAGTGCACCGCCATCTGGTGGTCACAAGCTGTACTACAGCCATTATAACATTTCCCCAGCTAAGCAAAGATAAATAGGTAATTATATTTTTGGGATGGAGTCACCCTTTAAATGACTTTAGCCTATTTACTGCAATCCAACATAGTAAGAAAATAGGAAGTGACAACAATGTCCCAAGTGAAGCCAAACAATACCGTAATCATAGAATAACACCATATGTGCAGAGTAACATTTGCTGCCCACAGTGCCACGTGGTGCTCATGTAACCAACCATGTAAAATGTGGACTAATTGCCTTTAACTAACACTCCAGTGCTTCCGTCCACGTGTTTAACCCTTTAATTCTCAGGCGATAGCCAGCATTGGGCAGGACATTACAATATATCCAGATATATAAGGAATATACAGGGTTAAGGACCAGGCTACTCTGGTCTCAGTGGATACCGAGGCACATGAGATCTCCCGCTGGCCCTGGCACTGCGGCTGAGCCCCACATTAAAGCGGAAAAACCTGTACACCATGACAAAGACTAGGCAGGGATGCAATATTAATGTGATGTGATGTAATGAGATGGAGTCACTGGTGTGGAATTATTATAGAAGTGGAGATGAAAGATGCTCGCTCACAATATATGGACCACCTTCAACTTGTAGGGACCCCAACTAGCAGTCTAGGGGCCACCTGTGGCCCTCCAGCACACTAGACTTTCAAAGACAGCAGCAAAAGCTATTATAGCTATGGTACAAGTTTCTATTGAAAGCCTAACCTATTATATAATATAATGATGCGTTGATGACGCCTTTAAAGAGAATTTAAAACATAAATTATTTGTTCGTTTTCTATTGATGAGGCGATGATGTTCCGTTACGTCAGTACAGAGCTCTGATCCTCCACACACAACTTGTAAAAATTGTTGCTACCTTTTGTCACCACTAGGGGGATATATGTAACTGTATACAGAGCAACATAAAGATTGCCCCCTAGTGGTAGCAACAGGTAGATAAGATTTTTACATTTATGGGTTTTGGGGATCTGTTGAATATATTAGAAAAATGCTCCATTTATACAGCTAATTTCTTTAAAGAGCCCCAGATTGTGGCCTTCCTAACAGATGATAATTATTCTCCTTTAATTTGTCTCTCCACGTTTCCATACGGTTCAGCTGAGTTTCAAACACTTTCCTAATATCGCTGTTCATCCTGATGCTTCTGGTGCATGAATAGAATTCTATAATGGCAGTAAAGACTGATACATAGCATTATGAAAAAGGCAGCAGCTGGATGTAAATGCATGACAATGTAGATTTATATACCATTCAGGGTAGGGGAACGTTGGAAGACAACACCTATTTGTGGTGGTTACTGTCCCTTTAAAAGTTGCTACTTTGAAACTAAAATGTGTCAATTCTAAGTGTTCTATTTATTTTGTTTCCTGTCTCATTCTACAGTAAATAATGATCTCCCTGGATTTTGGATGGTCACATCTGGCGCTCTGATACTGGTGCTAGGGTCTGGCTGAGTGTCTGCAGCCCACTGGACAATAATTAGAGGAGCATCTGTGGCAGTAAATCCTACAAAACAGCCCAAAATCCCAAACAGCTGAGTCCGAGCCAGAAGTGCCAATTAACTCCGGAGGAATTTACTGCATCCGACAGCGAGAAAGATGCTCAGAAAACCTAAGATTTCCCATTTTGCTGCAATGGATTGAACTTGTCTTGTCACAGAAGGGGGATAGATTAACCCTGCTAATAAAGTGGGACTCCAACCCTTTCCCTCTTTACAATGTGGTCATTTAAAAATGGATGCACCAATTTTAGTCACGTACATTACAATACTTATCCTGTACTGATCCTGCGTCACAGTCTGTGTTGTGCTCAGGAGCTGCATTCACAATGCTGCTGATTAATACTGGAACCTGTCGACAGTTTGTTGTCAGACACACCCTTAGTAGCTTAGCTGAGCTTCTATAATGCAGGGGCAGATGGTGTTTCATTTTCCCCAATTTAATGACAAAAACAAGAGCTCCAGGGATATTTTCTTTAAACCCAAAGTCACTCTACACAACCAGGGGTATTATATTCAATACCTACACCAAACTACACCACCAAAAATATTTTCATTAAACCCTAAGCCACCTGTAATGTCAGGAGAGGGAGACAGACAGACAGGTGAGCCCTAATCTACCCGCCACTCAGTCCCTGCCTACTTGCACAGCCCGTCCTAGGCGACGGCGTACAACTGGGCGACAGTCCCTACGCTCAATATGTGCACGACAGACAAAACAAGACAGGGTACACAGAAACAAAGGGAAGTGGGGCAGTTGTCCACGGCAACACCGTGAGCAACAGAGTAGTGGACGAGCCGAGTCAAACCTGGAGAGTATGTGGTAACAAATGCAGAGCAGGAGAGTAGTCAGTAAAGCCAGGGTCAATATAAAGCAGAGGAGAATGGTAACAGCAGGAACAGCAGAGCCAGGAAACAAGAGAATCACAGGCAAAGGACAAGCAGCAAATTAAGGTATACATAGACTGAGGGCGGGAGCTAGCTCCGTCTGGCCAGGCTGTGATAGGTTCTCCCACTCCTCAGCCTACCAGCCTGAGTGGTAGCAGATCGAGTCACTCTAGCAGACCTAGGAACAGATGCAGGCTGATTAACCACGGGCGTCGACACAGAAGCTGTGTCTGGCAGATCCTTTACAGTACCCCCCCCCCCCCTTTTATGAGGGGGCCACTGGACCCTTCCTAGGTGGACCTGGCTTGTTGGGGAACCAAAGGTGGAACTTCCTGAGCAATAACCCGGCGTGTACCCAAGTCCTCTCCTCAGGCCCGTATCCTCTCCAATGGACCAGGTACTGGAGGGAGCCTTGGACCATCCTGCTGTCCACAATCTTGGCCACCTCGAATTCCACCCCTTCAGGGGTGAGAACAGGGACCGGAGGTTTCATCGAGGCAGCCAAGGACGGGGAGCAGCGTTTCAGGAGGGAGGCATGGAACATGTTGTGTATTAGAAAAGACAGGGGTAGCTCCAGCCGGAAGGAGACAGGGTTAAGGACCTCAATGACCTTGTATGGCCCTATATACCGGGGAGCAAATTTTTTGGACTGAACTTTAAGGCGTAAATTTTTTGAAGACAGCCACACCAGATCCCCGACCACAAACAAGGGGTTAGCAGAATGTCTTCTATCTGCCTGAGTCTTTTGTATGCTCTGGGACGCCTCTAGGTTCTTCTGAACCTGGGCCCAGACTGTGCACAGTTCCCCATGAACGACCTCTACCTCGGGATTGTTGGAACCACCAAGGGAAACGGAGGAGAACCGTGGATTAAATCCAAAATTACAGAAGAAGGGGGAGACCCCTGACGAGTTACTGACCCGGTTATTAAGGGAAAATTCTGCGAGGGGAATGAATGAGACCCAATCATATTGTCAGTCAGAGATAAAACACCTTAAATATTGTTCTAGAGACTGATTAGTCCTCTCAGTTTGGCCATTAGTTTCAGGATGGAAGGCCGAGGAGAAGGACAGATCAATCTGCAGCTTCTTACAGAAAGCTCTTGAAAACAATGAAACAAATTGTACCCCTCTGTCAGAAACAATATTGACAGGAACCCCATGGAGACGCAGGATGTGTTTGACGAACAAGGCGGCTAACGTCTTAGCATTGGGTAGTTTCTTGAGGGGCACAAAGTGGCACATCTTACTGAAGCGATCTACTGGAGGCAGGTCGGTGATAAAATCCATGGAGATATGGGTCCAAGGTCTCTGGGGAATGGGCAAAGAACATAGTAAGAACACTGGTCGGGACCTGGGAGTCTTGGACCTAGCACAAATTTCACAAGCGGCGACGTAGGCCTTAATGTCTTTAACCCCTTTAGGACACAGCCTGTTTTGGCCTTGTGGACACAGATGATTTTTTCAAATCTGAGATGTGTCACTTTATGTGGTAATAACTCCGGAACGCTTTTACCTATCCAAGCGATTCTGAGACTGTTTTCTCGTGACATATTGTACTTTATGTTAGTGAAAAAATTTGGTCAATAAATTCAATATTTATTTGTGAAAAACTTCAAATTTTAGCAAAAATTTGCAAAAATTAGCATTTTTCTAAATTTAAATGTATTTGCTTGTGAAACAGATAGTAATACCACACAAAATAGTTACTAGTTAACATCCCCCATATGTCTACTTTATGTTTGCATCATTTTCTTTCACGTACTTTTATTTTTCTAGGACGTTACGAGGCTTAGAACTTTAGCAGCAATTTCTCATATTTTCAATAAAATTTCAAAAGGCTATTTTTTCAGGGACCAGTTTAGTTCTGAAGTGGCTTTGAGGGCCTTATATATTAAAGTCCCCATAAATCACACCATTTTGAAAACTGCACCCCTCAAAGTATTCAAAACCACATTCAGAAAGTATTTTAACCCTTTAGGCGTTTCAGAGGAATTAAGGTAAAGTAGAGGTGAAATTTACAAATTTCATTTTTTTTGCCGAAATTAATTTGTAATAAAAAAAAATCTGTAACACAGAAGGTTTTACCAGGGAAACGCAACTCAATATATATTGCCCAGATTCTGCAGATTTTAGAAATATCCAACATGTGGCCCTAGTGTCCTAATGGACTGAAACACAGGTCTCAGAAGCAAAGGAGCGCCTAGTGGATTTTGGGGCCTCCTTTTTTTAGGAATATATTTTAGGCACCATGTCTGGTTTGAGGAGGTCTTGTGGTACCTAAACAGTCGAAACACCCAAAAAGTGACCCCATTTTGGAAACTACACCCCTCAAGGCATTTTTCTAGGGGTATAGTTAGCATTTTGACCCCACAGTTTTTTTGCAGAATTTAGTGGAATTAGTCTGTGAAGAAGAAAATCACCTATTTTTCTGTGGAAACATAGAATTTTTTCATTTTTACAAGGAATAAAGGAGAAAAAGCCGCCCAACATTTGTAAAGCAATTTCTCCCGATTACGGCAATACCCCATATGTTGTCGTAAACTGATGTTTGGACCCACAGCAGGGCTCAGGAGGGAGGGAGCGCCTTTTGGATTTTGGAGCGCAGATTTTGCTGGATTGGTTTTCAGTGCCATGTCGGGTTTGCAACGCAACGGAGGGAGCAAAACAGTGGAAACCCCCCAAAAGTCACCCTAGCTGGAATCTACACCCCTCAAGGAATTTTTCTAGGGGTATAGTGAGCATTTTGGCCCCTCAGGATCTTTTTTAGAGCTAAGGTGACCAAAAAACAGCAATTTTGGCGCTTTAAATTCTTTATTTATTACAGCGTTCACCGTGCGCAATAAATTACATTTTAATTTATTCTGCCGGTCGGTACGATTACGCCGATACCATATGTGTATAGATTTTTGCACAATAAAATTAAGTTTCTATAAAATAATTTATTTTCTGGGACACGCTATTCTGAGCCGTAACTTTTTTATTTTTTCGTCAAAAAAGCTGTGGGAGGTCTTGTTTTTTGCAGGACGGGTTGTAGTTTTTATTGGTACCATTTTGGGGTAAATGCGACTTTTTGATCACTTTTTATTCTATATCTTGGGAGGGGTGGTGACCAAAAAATAGTGATGCTGACAGTTTTCCGTTTATTTTGTTTGCTGCGTTTACCGTGCGGAAAAATTAACATTATAGTTTCATAGTTTGGGCCGTTATGAACGCGGCGATACCAAATATGTGTACTTTTTTTTAACGTTTTCATTTTTCCCTATAATAAATGACTTATAGGAAAACAAAACCTTTTTATTTTTACACTTTTATAAAACATTTTTATTAACTTTTTTTTACTTTTTACACTTTATATTTTTGTTTATTAACTTTTTTCTTTACTTTTTACACTTTCTTTTTTTTACCTGCAGCTTTGATCGCTGCTAGAATACATTACACTACCTAGGTAGTGTAATGTATTCCAACTGTCAGTGTGACGTCACAGTCACTCTGACAGTTGGTCTACGAGGATCAGCAGAGGCTGATCCTCATAGGCTGACATACATGGCAGACCTGGGGGCCGTTGTCTGGCCCCCGGGTGCCATCACAAGCATCAGAAGCCCCCACGATTGCATGGGGGCTGCTGATGCGCTACAAACCCGCTACATGCGGAGATCGCAATCGAGCCCCGCATGTAACGGGTTAATTGCCAAAATCAGCGGCGATGAGCCGCTGATCGGCAACACTGGAGAGTGTCAGCTGTCGGGGACAGCTGATCTCGAAGTTCCCGATGCACACTGTCGCCAACAGTGTGCATCAGGGAACGGCACAGTGACTTTCTGTCACTCTGACAGGAAGCCTATCAGGACCAGCCGAAGGTTGGTCCTGATGGGCTTCCGTCCATGGCAGACCCGGAAGCCATTGTTTGGCTTCCGTTTGCCATACTAACTATCGGCAGACCCCGCGATTTCGGACGGGGGTCTGCCGATATGCTAGAAACCCCTAAAATTCGGCGATTGCACCCGATCGCCGAATTTAAGGGGTTAATTCGCCGAAATCAGTGGCAAAGGACCGCTGGCCGGCAAGAGGGGAGTGTCAGCTGTCGGCGACAGCTGACTTCCGGGTTCCCGGTGCACACTGTCGCCGACAGTGTGCACCGGGAATAACTCAGTAACTATACGTCCTGGTGCGGGTAGGGGTTAAGCAACCCAGGCCACCAATAGGTTCTAGAAATGAGGCGCTTGGTACCTAGGATGCCTGGATGGCCAGATAGTGCAGAGTCATGATTCTCCCTGAGTACCCTTAGCCGGAATTGCAGGGGAACAAACAGCTTGTTCTCAGGAAGGTTCTCGGGAGCGGACACCTGATCAGCCGCAATTTCGGAGACTAAGTGAGAATCAACAGAGGATATGATTATACCTGGGGGCAAAACACAAGCAGGATCCTCCTCTAGTAAAAAAACAACGCCCATCGAACTTGTCTCGGGTTTAGCCTCCGTGCGGATTCTAGGAAAACCAGATTCTTGTGGTCAGTAAGGACCGTTACCTGGTGCCTAGCCCCCTCCAGGAAGTGGCGCCACTCTTCAAATGCCCATTTAATGGCTAAGAGTTACTCTCAGTGTTAAGTGTCCTACAAAGTTTTGTATCGTCAGCAAAAACGGACACCTTGCTATCAATCCCATCCACAAGGTCATTAATAAAGAATTGGGCCTAACACCGATCCTTGTGGTACCCGCTGCTGACTTCAACCCATTTTACCGCCCTTGTTTTGTCTCCCTTCCCGTTTTTTCCTTCCCCCTTCTTTTGTCTGTATGATGGGAGATATTATCATTAAACCCTGAGCCACACTAGACCACCAGGGTTATTATGAGTAAAACCCTAAGCCACCCTAGACCACCAGGGATATTATGAGTAAAACCCTAAGCCACCCTAGACCACCAGGGATATTATGAGTAAAACCCTAAGCCTTCTTAGACCACCAGGGATATTATCAACAAACCCAAAGCCATCCTAGACCACCAGGGATATTATTAATAAGCCCTAAACCACCCTAGACCACTAGGGATATTATCATTAAACCCTAAGCCACCCTAGACCACCAGGGATATTATCAATAAACCCTAAGCCATCCTAGACAACCAGGGATATTATCATTAAACCCTAAGACACCCTAGACAACCAGGGATATTATCATTAAACCCTGAGCCACCCTAAACCACCAGGGATATTATGAGTAAAACCCTAAGCCACCCTAGACCACCAGGGATATTGTGAGTAAAACCCTAAGCCACTCTAGACCACCAAGGATATTATCAACAAACCCCAAGCCACCCTAGACCACCAGGGATATTATCATTAAACCCTAAGCCACCCTAGACCACCAGGGATATTTTCAATAAACCCTAAGCCACCCTAGACAACCAGGGATATTATCAGTAAACCCAAAGACACCCTAGACAACCAGGGATATTATGAGTAAAACCCTAAGCCACCCTAGACCACCAGGGATATTGTGAGTAAAATCCTAAGCCACCCTAGACCACCAGGGATATTATGAGTAAAACCCTAAGCCACCCTAGACCACCAGGGATATTGTGAGTAAAACCCTAAGCCACCCTAGACCACCAGGGATATTATGAGTAAAACTCTAAGCCACTCTAGACCACCAAGGATATTATCAACAAACCCCAAGCCACCCTAGACCACCAGGGATATTATCATTAAACCCTAAGCCACCCTAGACCACCAGGGATATTTTCAATAAACCCTAAGCCACCCTAGACAACCAGGGATATTATCAGTAAACCCAAAGACACCCTAGACAACCAGGGATATTATCATTAAACCCTAAGCCACCCTAAATCACCAGCAATATTATCATTAAACACTAAGCCACCCTAGACCACCAGGGATATTATAACTAAACCCTAAGCCACCCTAGACCACCAGGGATATTATCACTAAACCCTAAGCCACCATAGACAACCAGCGATAATATCAGTAAACTGTAATGTCGGGGTAGGGAGACAGACATGTGAGCCCTAATCTACCCGCCACTTGCAACGACCCGCCCTAGGCGACGGGGTACAACTGGGCGACGATCCCTACACTCAATAGGTGCACGACAGACAAACAGACAAGGGTACAAAGAAGCCGGGGAAATGGGGAAGTACAACTAGGAAAACCAGATTCTTGTGGTCGGTAAGGACCGTTACCTGGTGCCTAGCCCCCTCCAGGAAGTGGCGCCACTCTTCAAATGCCCATTTAATGGCTAAGAGTTCGCGGTTGCCAATATCATAGTTACTCTCAGTGGGCGAAAACTTCCTGGAGAAGTAGGCACAGGGACGGAGATGGGTGAGGGACCTTGTACCCTGGGACAAGACAGCCCCCACTCCCACCTCGGACGCGTCAACCTCCACGATAAATGGCTCCATTTGGTTTGGCTGAACCAGCACAGGGGCCGAGATAAAGCACTTCTTAAGGACCTCAAAAGCCTGGACAGCCTCAGGAGGCCAGTGGAGAAGATCAGCACCTTTGCGAGTGAGATCCGTAAGAGGCTTAGCGATGACCGAGAAGTTAGCAATAAATCTCCTGTAATAATTAGCGAACCCCAGGAAGCACTGTAACGCCTTCAGGGAGGTAAGTTGGACCCATTCCGCCACAGCCTGGACCTTGGCGGGGTCCATGCGGAATTCATGAGGAGTGAGGATTTGACCCAAAAATTGTATCTCCTGCACCCCAAACACACATTTTTCGGTCTTAGCAAACAGTTTGTTTTCCCGAAGGGCCTGGAGCACCTTCCTGACATGCTCAATGTGGGAGGACCAGTCCTTGGAAAACACAAGTATGTCATGAAGGTACACTACAAGAAATACCCCCAGGTAGTCTCTTAAAATCTCATTTATGAAATTCTGGAAGACCGCGGGAGCATTACACAACCCAAAGGGCATGACGAGGTATTCGAAATGACCTTCGGGCATGTTAAACGCAGTCTTCCACTCATCCCCCTCTTTGATGTGGATAAGGTTATAAGCCCCACGTAGATCAAACTTAGAGAACCATTGGGCCTCCTGAACCTGATTGAAGAGATCAGGAATCAAAGTAAGGGGATACTGGTTCCTTACAGTGACCTTATTCAAGTTACGGCAGTCAATGCATGGCCTAAGACCACCATCCTTCTTCCCTACGAAGAAGAAGCCAGCACCTACCGGAGAAGTAGAGGGGCGAATGTAACCCTTGGCCAGGCATCCCTGGATATACTCTCTCATGGCTTCACGTTCGGGACAAGAAAGATTAAATATCCTACCCTTAGGGAGCTTAGCTCCTGGTACCAAATCAATTGCGCAATCGTATTCTCTATGAGGAGGTAACACTTCGGAGGCCTCTTTAGAGAAAACATCAGCGAAGTCCTGAACAAACTCAGGTAGAGTATTCACCTCCTCAGGGAGAGAAATAAAATTAACAGAAAAACAGGACGTCATGCATTCATTACCCCATTTGTTAAGATCCCCAGTATTCCAGTCAAACGTGGGATTATGCAACTGCAACCAGGGAAGGCCTAAAACCAAATCGGACGATAACCCCTGCATCACCAGTACAGAGCACTGCTCCAAATGCATGGAGCCAACAAGGAGTTCAAAAACAGGGGTATGCTGTGTAAAATAACCATTAACAAGAGGAGTGGAGTCGATACCCACTACCGGGACAGGTTTAGGCAAATCAATCAATGGCATAGCTAGAGACATAGCAAATTCCACAGACATAATATTAGCAGAAGACCCTGAATCCACGAAGGCACTGCCGGTAGCAGACCTACCACCAAAAGAGACCTGAAAGGGAAGCAAGATTTTATTACATTTCATATTTACGGGAAATACCTGTGCGCCCAAGTGACCTCCCCGATGATCACTTAGGCGCGGAAGTTCCTCCGACTGCTTATTCTTACGCCTAGGACAGGTGTTCACTTGATGCTTGTCATCCCCACAGTAGAAGCAGGGACCATTCTTCCTGCAGAACTCTCTACGTTGTTGGGGGGACACGGAGGCCCCGAGTTGCATAGGTACCTCCGAGTCTTCCGTGGAAGAACGAAGCAACGGAACCTCGGGAGGCATCATGGGGGAGTCAGAGGAGAAAACACAAAAACTTTCAAGTCGTCGTTCCCTGAGACGTCGGTCAAGTCGTACCGCTAAAGCCATAATGTAATGGCAGGAAGGAGGTGAAGGGAAAGTGAGCCCTAATCTACCCACCGCCCTGTCCCTGCCTACTTGCAACGACCCGCCCTAGGCGACGGGGTACAACTGGGCGGCGGTCCCTACGCTGTCTAAGTGCACGGGAGAACAAACAGGGAACACGCAAGGGAAGGGGCAGTAGCCACGGAACGCCGCGAGGAAACGGAGCGGTGAATGAGTAGTCAGGACCAGGATGAAGTGGAGTATACCAAAGTGAGCACGGAGAAGGAAGCAAGCCAGGGGCAAAGCAAAGCAGTTTAAGCGGAACTGCAGCAAGGCAGAAGCACGGCAGAAGCAGGCTGGAGCAAGCAGCAGTGAGGCCAGGAATCCAGAAGAATTACAAGCACTGAGGAAGAGAACACGGCAGGTAATAAAGGACAGGGGGCGGAGCTAACTCCGACTGACCAGGCCGCGATAGGCTCTCCCACTCCTGAGCCTGCCACCCTGGTTGGTGGGAGATGGTGTCAGTCGAACAGGTCTGGCCTCAGGTGTGGATTGATTAATCCCAGGAGTATACCTAGACGTAGTACCTGGCAGATCCCTAACAGTACTCCCCCTTTTATGAGGGGCCACCGGACCCTTACTAAGAGGACCCGGTTTAGTAGGGAAGAGAAGGTGGAACCTCCTGATCAATACCCTAGCGTGAACATCACGGGCAGGTACCCAAGTCCTCTCCTCCGGCCCGTATCCTCTCCAATGGACCAGGTACTGGAGGGAGCCCTGGACCATCCTACTGTCCATAATCTTGGCCACCTCGAATTCCACCCCCTCAGGGGTGAGAACGGGAACAGGAGGTTTCCTCGAGGGGGACCAGGACGGGGAGCAGCGTTTAAGGAGGGAGGCATGGAAGACGTCATGTATGCGAAAGGATGGGGGCAGCTCCAGACGGAAGGATACAGGGTTGAGGACTTCAATGATCTTATAAGGTCCAATAAATCGGGGAGCAAACTTCCTGGACGGGACCTTAAGGCGCAAGTTCCTGGACGACAACCAGACCAAATCCCCAACGACAAACCGGGGTTTAGCAGAACGTCTACTATCCGCCTGAATCTTTTGTGCGCTCTGGGACGCCTCTAGGTTCTTCTGAACCTGGGCCCAGACAGTGCACAGTTCCCGATGAACATCCTCTACCTCAGGATTATTGGAACAACCAGGGGAAACGGAGGAGAACCTTGGGTTAAACCCGAAATTACAGAAAAACGGGGAGACCCCTGACGAGTTACTGACCCGGTTATTCAGGGAAAATTCAGCAAGGGGAAGGAATGAGACCCAATCGAATTGACAGTCAGAGATGAAACACCTTAAATATTGTTCCAGGGATTGGTTAGTCCTTTCCGTTTGGCCATTAGTTTCGGGATGGAAGGCGGAGGAGAAGGACAGATCAATCTCCAACTTTTTACAAAAAGCTCTCCAAAATAAGGAAACAAATTGTACCCCTCTGTCAGAAACGATATTGACTGGGGCCCCATGGAGACGCAGGATGTGTTTCACAAACAAAGAAGCTAACGTCTTGGCGTTAGGTAGCTTCTTAAGGGGCACAAAGTGGCACATCTTGCTGAAGCGGTCTACTACCACCCACACCACCGACTTGCCCTGAGGTGGAGGCAAATCGGTGATAAAATCCATGGAGATATGGGTCCAAGGTCTCTGGGGAATGGGCAAGGAACGTAGTAGGCCCGCAGGTCGGGACCTAGGGGTTTTGGACCTAGCGCAAACCTCACAAGCGGCGACGTAAGCCCTAACGTCTTTAGGCAACCCAGGCCACCAATAGTTTCTGGTAATGAGGTGTTTGGTGCCCAAGATGCCAGGATGACCAGATAGAGCGGAGTCATGGTTTTCCCTGAGTACCCTTAGCCGGTATTGCAGGGGAACAAACAGTTTGTCCCCAGGGACGTTCCCGGGAGCTGCACCCTGATCAGCCGCGATATCAGAAGCTAAATCAGAATCCGTGGCAGAAACGATTATACCAGGGGGTAAAATACAAGCAGGATCCTTCTCGGAAGGAGGATTGGCCATGAAACTACGTGACAGAGCATCAGCCTTAATATTCTTGGACCCAGCCCTATAGGTAACCAAGAAATTAAATCTGGTAAAGAATAGTGCCCACCGAGCTTGTCTAGGATTAAGCCTCCGGGCCGATTCTAGGAAAACCAGATTCTTGTGATCCGTAAGGACCGTTACCTGGTGTCTGGCCCCCTCCAGGAAGTGCCGCCACTCTTCAAAAGCCCATTTAATGGCTAGAAGTTCGCAGTTGCCAATATCATAGTTACTCTCCGTGGGCGAAAACTTCCTAGAGAAGTAAGCACAGGGGCGGAGATGGGTGAGGGAGCTGGTACCCTGGGACAAGACGGCCCCCACTCCCACCTCGAATGCGTCAACCTCCACAATAAATGGCTCCTCTTGGTTGGGCTGAATCAGCACGGGGGCCGAGATAAAGCACTTCTTGAGGGTCTCAAAGGCCTGGACGGCCTCAGGGGGCCAATGGAGGACATCAGCACCCTTGCGAGTAAGGTCCGTAAGAGGCTTAGCGACGACCGAGAAGTTGGCAATAAATCTCCTGTAATAGTTGGCGAACCCTAAAAAACACTGTAACGCCTTAAGGGAGGCAGGTTGGACCCATTCCGCCACAGCCTGAACCTTGGCAGGGTCCATGCGGAATTCATGAGGAGTGAGGATTTGCCCTAAAAATGGTATCTCCTGTACCCCAAAGACACATTTTTCAGTCTTAGCAAACAGATTATTCTCCCGAAGGACCTGGAGCACCTTCCTGACATGCTCCACGTGGGAGGACCAGTCCTTGGAAAACACCAGTATGTCATCAAGGTACACAACAAGAAAATTACCCAGGTAATCTCTCAGGATTTCATTAATAAAATTCTGGAAGACAGCAGGGGCATTACACAACCCAAAGGGCATGACCAGGTATTCGAAATGACCCTCGGGTGTGTTGAACGCAGTTTTCCACTCATCCCCCTCTTTAATGCGGATAAGGTTATATGCCCCCCGTAGATCGAACTTAGAAAACCATTGGGCTCCCTGAACCTGATTAAAAAGATCCGGAATCAAAGGAAGTGGGTACTGGTTCCTTACGGTGACCTTATTCAGGTTACGATAATCAATGCACGGCCTAAGACCACCATCCTTCTTCCCCACGAAGAAGAAGCCAGCACCTACAGGAGAAGTCGAGGGGCGAATGAAACCCTTGGCCAGGCATTCTTGGATATACACCCTCATAGCTTCACGTTCAGGACATGAAAGATTAAATATCCTACCCTTAGGAAGCTTGGCACCAGGCACCAAATCGATGGCGTAATCGTAATCTCTATGGGGGGGCAACACCTCGGAGGCCTCCTTAGAAAACACATCGGTGAAGTCCTGAACAAACTCAGGAAGCGTGTTTACCTCCTCCCGGGGAGAAATAGAGTTAACAGAAAGACATGACATAAGACATTCATTACCCCATTTGGTAAGCTCCCCAGTATTCCAATCAAACGTGGGATTATGCAACTGCAACCAGGGAAGACCTAATACCAGATCAGACGATAATCCCTGCATCACCAGTACAGAGCACTGCTCCAAATGCATGGAGCCAACCAGGAGTTCAAAAACAGGAGTATGCTGAGTAAAATAACCATTAGCAAGGGGAGTTGAGTCGATACCTACTACAGGGATAGGATAAGGTAAATCAATAAAAGGCATCTTTAGAGACATAGCAAATTCCACAGACATGATATTAGCAGATGATCCAGAATCCACGAAAGCACTGCCCGTGGCAGACCGGCCAGCAAACGAGACCTGAAAGGGAAGCAAAATTTTATTGCGTTTCACATTAACGGGAAATACCTGTGCGCCCAAGTGACCTCCCCGATGATCACTTAGGCGCGGAAGTTTTCCGGCTTCTTATTCTTGCGCCTGGGACAGGTGTTCAGTAGATGCTTGTCGTCCCCACAGTAGAAGCAGAGACCATTCATTCTGCGAAACTCCCTACGTTGTCGAGGGGACATGGAGGCCCCGAGTTGCATAGGTACCTCCGAGTCTTCCGTGGAGGGGCGAGGACACGGGACCTCGGGGGGGATCGCAGAAAAGTCAGAGGGGAGCACATTGAAGCGTTCAAGCTGACGTTCCCTGAGACGTCGGTCAAGTCGTACTGCTAGGGCCATAACCTGGTCAAGGGAGTCAGAAGAGGGGTAGCTAACCAGCAGATCCTTCAGGGCGTCAGATAATCCTAACCTAAACTGGCACCTTAGGGCCGGATCGTTCCACCGAGAAGCTACGCACCACTTTCTAAAATCAGAACAGTATTCCTCAACCGGTCTCCTACCCTGACGTAAGGTGACCAGCTGACTCTCGGCTAAAGCAGTCCTGTCAGTCTCGTCGTAAATGAGTCCGAGGGCAGAGAAAAAACGATCAACAGAGGAAAGTTCAGGGGCGTCAGGAGCCAAGGAGAAGGCCCACTCT
This sequence comes from Rhinoderma darwinii, assembly GCF_050947455.1. Classification (NCBI taxonomy): domain Eukaryota; kingdom Metazoa; phylum Chordata; class Amphibia; order Anura; family Rhinodermatidae; genus Rhinoderma; species Rhinoderma darwinii. Next base: position 9,417,447 of record NC_134699.1, on the reverse strand, counting down.
TGGGGCCCTTCCTGGAGTCGGGATATGATGATACCCACCCGCTGGTTCTCGGAACCTGAGGAGTGGGGTTTTAGGCGGAAATACAGTCTGCAACTCTCCCGGAAGGAGAGAAACGTCTTACGGTCCCCTGAGAACCGGTCAGGTAACTTGAGGTCGGGTTCTAGAGGTGAGGTGAGGGGTACTACTAAGGCAGCGTCACCCTGGTTGACCCTCTGGGCCAGGGCCTGGACCTGTAGGGAGAGGCCCTGCATCTGCTGGGTCAGGGTCTCAAGGGGGTCCATGATAGCGTCAGCGTAGGAGAAATGGTAGACTAGGTATGGGCTTGTAATTATGTAATGGCAGGAAGGAGGTGAAGGGAAAGTGAGCCCTAATCTACCCACCGCCCTGTCCCTGCCTACTTGCAACGACCCGCCCTAGGCGACGGGGTACAACTGGGTGGCGGTCCCTACGCTGTCTAAGTGCACGGGAGAACAAACAGGGAACACGCAAGGGAAGGGGCAGTAGCCACGGAACGCCGCGAGGAAACGGAGCGGTGAATGAGTAGTCAGGACCAGGATGAAGTGGAGTATACCAAAGTGAGCACGGAGAAGGAAGCAAGCCAGGGGCAAAGCAAAGCAGTTTAAGCGGAACTGCAGCAAGGCAGAAGCACGGCAGAAGCAGGCTGGAGCAAGCAGCAGTGAGGCCAGGAATCCAGAAGAATTACAAGCACTGAGGAAGAGAACATGGCAGGTAATAAAGGACAGGGGGCGGAGCTAACTCCGACTGACCAGGCCGCGATAGGCTCTCCCACTCCTGAGCCTGCCACCCTGGTTGGTGGGAGATGGTGTCAGTCGAACAGGTCTGGCCTCAGGTGTGGATTGATTAATCCCAGGAGTATACCTAGACGTAGTACCTGGCAGATCCCTAACAGTACTCCCCCTTTTATGAGGGGCCACCGGACCCTTACTAAGAGGTCCCGGTTTAGTAGGGAAGAGAAGGTGGAACCTCCTGATCAATACCCCAGCGTGAACATCACGGGCAGGTACCCAAGTCCTCTCCTCCGGCCCGTATCCTCTCCAATGGACCAGGTACTGGAGGGAGCCCTGGACCATCCTACTGTCCATAATCTTGGCCACCTCGAATTCCACCCCCTCAGGGGTGAGAACGGGAACAGGAGGTTTCCTCGAGGGGGACCAGGATGGGGAGCAGCGTTTAAGGAGGGAGGCATGGAAGACGTCATGTATGCGAAAGGATGGGGGCAACTCCAGACGGAAGGATACAGGGTTGAGGAATTCAATGATCTTATAAGGCCCAATAAATCGGGGAGCAAACTTCCTGGACGGGACCTTAAGGCGCAAGTTCCTGGACGACAACCAGACCAAATCCCCGACGACAAACCGGGGGTTAGCAGAACGTCTACTATCCGCCTGAATCTTTTGTGCGCTCTGGGACGCCTCTAGGTTCTTCTGAACCTGGGCCCAGACAGTGCACAGTTCCCGATGAACATCCTCTACCTCAGGATTATTGGAACAACCAGGGGAAACGGAGGAGAACCTTGGGTTAAACCCGAAATTACAGAAAAACGGGGAGACCCCTGACGAGTTACTGACCCGGTTATTCAGGGGAAATTCAGCAAGGGTAAGGAATGAGACCCAATCGAATTGACAGTCAGAGATGAAACACCTTAACTATTGTTCCAGGGACTGGTTAGTCCTCTCCGTTTGGCCATTAGTTTCGGGATGGAAGGCGGAGGAGAAGGACAGATCAATCTCCAACTTTTTACAAAAGGCTCTCCAAAATAAGGAAACAAATTGTACCCCTCTGTCAGAAACTATATTGACTGGGGCCCCATGGAGACGCAGGATGTGTTTCACAAACAAAGAAGCTAACATCTTGGCGTTAGGTAGCTTCTTAAGGGGCACAAAGTGGCACATCTTGCTGAAGCGGTCTACTACCACCCAAACCACCGACTTGCCCTGAGATGGAGGCAAATCGGTGATAAAATCCATGGAGATATGGGTCCAAGGTCTCTGGGGAATGGGCAAGGAACGTAGTAGGCCCGCAGGTCGGGACCTAGGGGTTTTGGACCTAGCGCAAACCTCACAAGCGGCGACGTAAGCCTTAACGTCTTTAGGCAACCCAGGCCACCAATAGTTTCTGGTAATGAGGTGTTTGGTGCCCAAGATGCCAGGATGAACAGATAGAGCGGAGTCATGGTTTTCCCTGAGTACCCTTAGCCGGTATTGCAGGGGAACAAACAGTTTGTCCCCAGGGACGTTCCCGGGAGCTGCACCCTGATCAGCCGCGATATCAGAAGCTAAATCAGAATCCGTGGCAGAAACGATTATACCAGGGGGTAAAATACAAGCAGGATCCTTCTCGGAAGGAGGATTGGCCATGAAACTACGTGACAGAGCATCAGCCTTAATATTCTTGGACCCAGCCCTATAGGTAACCAAGAAATTAAATCTGGTAAAGAATAGTGCCCACCGAGCTTGTCTAGGATTAAGCCTCCGGGCCGATTCTAGGAAAACCAGATTCTTGTGATCCGTAAGGACCGTTACCTGGTGTCTGGCCCCCTCCAGGAAGTGCCGCCACTCTTCAAAAGCCCATTTAATGGCTAGAAGTTCGCGGTTGCCAATATCATAGTTACTCTCCGTGGGCGAAAACTTCCTAGAGAAGTAAGCACAGGGGCGGAGATGGGTGAGGGAGCTGGAACCCTGGGACAGGACGGCCCCCACTCCCACCTCGGATGCGTCAACCTCCACAATAAATGGCTCCTCTTGGTTGGGCTGAATCAGCACGGGGGCCGAGATAAAGCACTTCTTGAGGGTCTCAAAGGCCTGGACGGCCTCAGGGGGCCAATGGAGGACATCAGCACCCTTGCGAGTAAGGTCCGTAAGAGGCTTAGCGACGACCGAGAAGTTGGCAATAAATCTCCTGTAATAGTTGGCGAACCCTAAAAAACACTGTAACGCCTTAAGGGAGGCAGGTTGGACCCATTCCGCCACAGCCTGAACCTTGGCAGGGTCCATGCGGAATTCATGAGGAGTGAGGATTTGCCCTAAAAATGGTATCTCCTGTACCCCAAAGACACATTTTTCAGTCTTAGCAAACAGATTATTCTTCCGAAGGACCTGGAGCACCTTCCTGACATGCTCCACGTGGGAGGACCAGTCCTTGGAAAACACCAGTATGTCATCAAGGTACACAACAAGAAAATTACCCAGGTAATCTCTCAGGATTTCATTAATAAAATTCTGGAAGACAGCAGGGGCATTACACAACCCAAAGGGCATGACCAGGTATTCGAAATGACCCTCGGGTGTGTTGAACGCAGTTTTCCTTTGATGCGGATAAGGTTATATGCTCCCCGTAGATCGAACTTAGAAAACCATTGGGCTCCCTGAACCTGATTAAAAAGATCCGGAATCAAAGGAAGTGGGTACTAGTTCCTTACGGTGACCTTATTCAGGTTACGATAATCAATGCACGACCTAAGACCACCATTCTTCTTCCCCACAAAGAAGAAGCCAGCACCTACAGGAGAAGTCGAGGGGCGAATGAAACCCTTGGCCAGGCATTCTTGGATATACACCCTCAGCTTCTCGTTCAGGACATGAAAGATTAAATATCCTACCCTTAGGAAGCTTGGCACCGGGCACCAAATCGATGGCGCAATCGTAATCTCTATGGGGGGGCAACACCTCGGAGGCCTCCTTAGAAAACACATCGGCGAAGTCCTGAACAAACTCAGGAAGCGTGTTTACCTCCTCCCGGGGAGAAATAGAGTTAACAGAAAGACATGACATAAGACATTCACTACCCCATTTGGTGAGATCCCCAGTATTCCAATCAAACGTGGGATTATGCAACTGCAACCAGGGAAGACCTAATACCAGATCAGACGATAATCCCTGCATCACCAGTACAGAGCACTGCTCCAAATGCATGGAGCCAACCAGGAGTTCAAAAACAGGAGTATGCTGAGTAAAATAACCATTAGCAAGGGGGGTTGAGTCGATACCTACTACAGGGATAGGATAAGGTAAATCAATAAAAGGCATTTTTAGAGACATAGCAAATTCCACAGACATGATATTAGCAGATGAGCCAGAATCCACGAAGGCACTGCCGGTAGCAGACCGGCCAGCAAACGAGACCTGAAAGGGAAGCAAAATTTTATTGCGTTTCACATTAACGGGAAATACCTGTGCGCCCAAGTGACCTCCCCGATGATCACTTAGGCGCGGAAGTTTTCCGGCTTTTTATTCTTGCGCCTGGGACAGGTGTTCAGAAGATGCTTGTCGTCCCCACAGTAGAAGCAGAGACCATTCATTCTGCGAAACTCCCTACGTTGTCGAGGGGACATGGAGGCCCCGAGTTGCATAGGTACCTCCGAGTCCTCCGTGGAGGGGCGAGGAGACGGGACCTCGGGGGGGGATCGCAGAAAAGTCAGAGGGGAGCACATTGAAGCGTTCAAGCTGACGTTCCCTGAGACGTCGGTCAAGTCGTACTGCTAGGGCCATAACCTGGTCAAGGGAGTCAGAAGAGGGGTAGCTAACCAGCAGATCCTTCAGGGCGTCAGATAATCCTAACCTAAACTGGCACCTTAGGGCCGGATCGTTCCACCGAGAAGCTACGCACCACTTTCTAAAATCAGAACAGTACTCCTCAACCGGTCTCCTACCCTGACGTAAGGTCACCAGCTGACTCTCGGCTAAAGCAGTCCTGTCAGTCTCGTCGTAAATGAGTCCGAGGGCAGAGAAAAAGCGATCAACAGAGGAAAGTTCAGGGGCGTCAGGAGCCAAGGAGAAGGCCCACTCTTGGGGCCCTTCCTGGAGTCGGGATATGATGATACCCACCCGCTGGTTCTCGGAACCTGAGGAGTGGGGTTTAAGGCGGAAATACAGTCTGCAACTCTCCCGGAAGGAGAGAAACGTCTTACGGTCCCCTGAGAACCGGTCAGGTAACTTGAGGTCGGGTTCTAGAGGTGAGGTGAGCGGAACTACTACGGCAGCGTCACCCTGGTTGACCCTCTGGGCCAGGGCCTGGACCTGTAGGGAGAGGCCCTGCATCTGCTGGGTCAGGGTCTCAAGGGGGTCCATGATAGCGTCAGCGTAGGGGAAATGGTAGACTAGGTAAGGGGCTTGTAATTATGTAATGGCAGGAAGGAGGTGAAGGGAAAGTGAGCCCTAATCTACCCACCGCCCTGTCCCTGCCTACTTGCAACGACCCGCCCTAGGCGACGGGGTACAACTGGGCGGCGGTCCCTACGCTGTCTAAGTGCATGGGAGAACAAACAGGGAACACGCAAGGGAAGGGGCAGTAGCCCACGGAACGCCGCGAGGAAACGGAGCGGTGAATGAGTTGTCAGGACCAGGATGAAGTGGAGTACAGAGGAGGAGAACACGGAAGGTAATAAAGGACAGGGGGCGGAGCTAACTCCGACTGACCAGGCCGCGATAGGCTCTCCCACTCCTGAGCCTGCCACCCTGGTTGGTGGGAGATGGTGTCAGTCGAACAGGTCTGGCCTCAGGTGTGGATTGATTAATCCCAGGAGTATACCTAGACGTAGTACCTGGCAGATCCCTAACAGTCAGTAGTTCAAGAAGCTGCAGCAGGGCCAGGAAACCAGCAGAGAAGAATCACAAGCAAAGGAGGAACAGGAAAGGCAGGTATAAATAGACAGAGGGCGGGAGCTAGCTCCGTCTGGCCAGGCTGTGATAGGCTCTCCCACTTCTAAGCCTGCCATCCTGGGTGGGGGAAGATGGAGTCAATCTCACAGACATAGAAGCAGGTGCAGACTGATTACCTATGGGCGTTGACACAGAAGCTGTGTCTGGCAGATCCTTTACATAAACCCTAAGCCACCCTAAACCACCAGGGATATTATTAATAAACCCTAAGCCACCCTAGACCACCAGGGATATTATCAATAAACCCTAAGCCACCCTAGACAACAAGGGATATTATCATTAAACCCTAAGCCACCCTAAAAAACCAACAATATTATCATTAAACCCTAAGCCATCCTAGACCACCAGGGATATTATCACTAAACCCTAAGCCACCCTAGACCACCAGGGATATTATAACTAAACCCTAAACCACCCTAGACCACCAGAGATATTATCAATAAACCCTAAGCCGCCCTAGACAACCAGGGATATTATCATTAAACCCTAAGACACCCTAGACAACCAGGGATATTATCATTAAACCCTAAGCCACCCTAAACCACCAGCAATATTATCATTAAACCCTAAGCCATCCTAGACCACCAGGGATATTATCACTAATCCCTAAGCCACCCTAGACCACCAGGGATATTATAACTAAACCCTAAGCCACCCTAGACCACCAGGGATATTATCACTAAACCCTAAGCCACCCTAGACCACCAGTGATATTATCAGTAAACCCTAAGCCACCCTAAACCACCAGGGATATTATTAATAAACCCTAAGCCATCCTAGACCCCCGGGGATAATATAAGTAAATCCTAAGCCTCCCTAACCCACAGGGATATTATCAGTAAACCCTGAGCCACCCTAGACCACCAGGGATATTATGTCTAAAACCTTAAGCCTCCCTAAAACACCATTGATATTATCATTAAACCCTAAGCCTCCCTTGATAACAGGGGTATTTGTATTAAACCTCAAGCCACCCTAGACTTCCATGAATATTATCATTATACCATAAGCCACCTTAAGAATATTCATCCTCAAACCCTTAGCCACCTAACCAACAATTAACAGATCTATGACCAGCTTAAATGGGTTGTCCGTGTGGAACAGACCCTTTTAATTAAAGGGGTTCAACCTGTGTCTGGCTGACCAGTAGGGCAGTGTCTCACTGGAACGATCAACTTATATCACCAATGGAGTCACTCATCATCTGTAATAGAGAATTATAGGGAGGTCATTAAAATCTATGGACATCCATGTCAGCAGTTCTTTGCAATGGGGTCCCTTATGGCCTAAAGGAGTATAAAGAGAGGGGCTGTCCAAGCTTGACATCAGCTTTAAGAATCATTACCAGGTTAGGCAAGGGTGTCCCATTCCAAGCAGATGAGCCCTCCAGAAGTAGGAAACTCCATTATGAAGTTTTTGTTTTGTTTCTTACCTACTTTTGCCTTGGACTTCTTGCAGTGGAATAATTCTTGTTATTTTTTATGGAGAAGGTTACCCCTGGAGAGATATGGAGCTTCTTGTTTATCAGCTCCTGCTGTCTATCTGTGATTTTCTGTACATGTTGTTAAGAGCGGAGACGGGCGACAATCATGAGGAGCGGAGGAGATTAAAGGAGGAAAGTCTCAGAGTTCAGCAGTTCTCTATCTATCTGGAGAAGTTTTGAAACTGGTGAAAAGCAAATCATCCGCTCCGGCCTTTGATAGCGTTATGGAAACGTGCTTACCGGAAGGTTCTGTCGGTGCCGGAAAAAGTTTAATAGTTTCTAAAATATATATAAGTAGAGACGATCACAATGTGGAAAATTTGCTCATTCACAGATTCGCCAATCTTCAAATTTCCCATTACGGAGCCGTAATTCCCCCATTTAGGACAATGAAGTCTGTCATTTCGCCTGTCCTCCAAAGATAACCCTGCACCCCCCTATGGAACATCTTCACCCCTCCCGAGACACCCCGCCACTTACTCTGTGACATCACTAACCATCCCCAGTTAACCCCACCCATTCATTCTGTGACATCACCAACCGTCCTCAGATAATCCCAAGTCTTTACTCTGTGACATCAACAATCTTCCCCAGATAACCTCAGAATATATGACTAATAAGTATTGACCATTTATAGTACGGCTCTTATGTGGCAAAGGGACGTTTGTGCCCCTTAGGGCCAGGGTCTAGGAGACATTGCTACCTCTGCACCCCTATAGCTTTGTCAATGTCTCTGAAGAAATACTGGTTAACTATAAGATGCATGGCGAGAGAGCAGTCAGGACTGATGATACTCATGGTTTTTTTAGAAGGGGGTGGGGCTGTGACAACCTCAGTCATTTTCCCAAAAAGAAGGTGGTTGTCATACTCAATGAGTGAAAACTCAGGGTATAAAGATGGTGGTCCTCAGTGTCTGATCAAGAGGGGGAGGGAAGGGTCATAAACTACTGCCATACAGTAACTACATATCGCCACACAGTTCCCACAAAATGCAGCTCCTATACAATACCATCTTAGGGCCTGTTCACATCAGCGTTCGTTTTCCGTTGATGAGTTCCGTACGACTTTTCTGTCGGAGGAACCCCTCAACGGAAAGGCAAACGAAAACCACAGCTTCCATTTGCATTACCATTGATTTCAATGGCAATGCTTCTGTTGCAAATGGTTTCCGTTCGTCTCCGTTCCGTAAGGTTTCCATTTTTTGGACGAAATCAATAGCGCAGTCGACTACACTATTGTTTACGCCAAAAAAAAACAAAAAACTTCCGGAACGGAAACCATTTGCAACAGAAGAATTACCATTGAAATCAATGGTAATGCAAACGGAAGCTGTGGTTTCTGTTTGCCTTTCCCTTGATGGGTTCCTCTAATGGAAAGGTCCGACGGAACTCAACGGAAACCGAACGCTGATGTGAACAGGCCCTTACAGTACCCATCTAAAGCTCTGTTCACATTTGTGCGCTGGTTTACGTTTATTATGCAAACCAGGATACCAGTACCGGGTCTGTCGTACATCACATACCAATAGTTCCAGATAGACCGTTTGACTTATAATGGGGTCCGTCAGGTTCTGCCGTTTTGACGGGAAGGATAGCAAATTTGAGGAATCTGCAATTTAGGCTCTGAACTAAGCCTCTGACACAGATGTGGACCAGGCCATAGGGTGCCGGCATAATGCTGCCTAAGGCCTTATTCAGACGAAAGTGTCCGTTTTGCGCCCGTAAAAAAAATGCACCGTTTTTCATGCGTTGCGGTTTTGTGTGCCATGAGTGTTTGTTCCGAGTGGCATTAGTTGTTTATATCCGTGTTGGTGCACATTTCTTAATTTCTTTATTTTTTTCTCAGCCCTTCTTTACCAACGGTAGCGTGAAACACGGAGAGCACACGGACGTCACGATCAAAGGGCGCGTGGTCCGCAAAAAAGGACTAGAATAGGACATGCAGTGTGTTTCATGCAGCGGAAACACGAAGGGGGGGGGGGCTCTGGGCCCCATAGCAACCGCCGTGGCTGCTGCAGCGGTAGTTACACCACTGATTGATCTGAAATTTTTGCGGATGCAAAAACACGATGCAGGCCACATCGCTATATTGTTATACATCATATACATAGTTATTGCTGCACAATGAACACAAAGAAAACCATCATTAAAAGAACTGAAGTTATCTTTTGATGCATTTGACATGTAAGAGATGTAAGTATAATGTAGTAATAGTGTCCTGTGTGTGGGTGAGGAGAGTACCGCGGAGTCCATGGCTACCATGAGTAGGAGGATGACACAAGATGATGAGGCAGAAATGAAGTATTCTTAAACATCTATTTCTACTGATCCTATGTCTCCTGTACATCTCTACTGACGTGGACATGGAATATAACCCACCTAAAGAGCAACCCCAGTCACGTCAGTGCAGCAAAAACAGTCATGTACATAGCATATGCCAAATATCTTCACTAGAGTAACTATGTCCTATATATGGGTACCATGTCACAGCACTATACTATATGGACCCCCATAACAATGGCACAATGCCCCCAGTAATCCAGTACCAACAACAGTGACAGCTACGATACCGCCAGAAAGCCACAGTGCCACCAGTAATCCAAAGGGTCTCAGTGCCAACCGCAGTGCCCCCATGCCAGCCACAGTACCATGCTATCACAGTGTCTTTAGTAGGGCAATAATATGTGACAGATTTTCTGTTCCACCCTACACTAGGTATACCGCCCATCTTCTTTGAGAAGACTACTTTACAATGCAATTTTGGGAGGTCGTCTCAAAGAGGTTCATATATTAATTGTATTATATTATATTATTTTATTTTAATGTTCTTCCAACAGGTGTACGGCAATAGAATGTCCACCAGGTGTCGCTATACTCCTTATTTTCAAACCAAATCTTCCTGCAGTACTTATAAGCCACCACTAGATGTCGCTATTGCGTGTAGTACCTCTTTCCTCCAGCACAGGCAGCAGTCCTCCGGTGTTTCACGGTAGTGGCCGCTACGATGGGTGAAACGGAGACCGGGGAAGGAGCTGTGGAGAGGACGGAGCCGGCCCCTGGACCCCCGGCGGAGGAGCCGGTGCTGTGGAGCCCGGAGGTAGAAGTGTGCTTGTTTCACGCCATGCTCGGGCACAAACCCGTCGGTGAGTAAAGGCCGCAGCTGATCCCCGTGCTGGAGTAGATGACCTACCCGAGAAGGATGAGGGGGAGCGGGGAGAGGTGTGCAGACAGCCCGGGGGCTTGATAGCGGGGGTCACCTGGTTTCTTCTTAATAAATTTACTTCTATGTACCCCAGAAATTATTCAGATTAATAATAGTGATAATAATGACCCCCGGAAACAATAGAGATTGTATTATTATCAGAGCAGAGGTGACGCATGCTCAGTACACACCATGTCATACATCCCATAATAACACTATAAAGAGCCTGCAAGTGTCAGACATCCCATAATAATTCACCATGAAGTGCCCACCATGTCAGCCATCCCATAGTAACACCCTATGAAATGCCCCGCCATCCCATAGTAACACCCTATGAAGTGCCCCGCCATCCCATAGTAACACCCTATGAAGTGCCCCGCCATCCCATAGTAACACCCTATGAAGTGCCCCGCCATCCCATAGTAACACCCTATGAAATGCCCCGCCATCCCATAGTAACACCCTATGAAGTGCCCCGCCATCCCATAGTAACACCCTATGAAGTGCCCCGCCATCCCATAGTAACACCCTATGAAGTGCCCCGCCATCCCATAGTAACACCCTATGAAGTGCCCCGCCATCCCATAGTAACACCCTATGAAGTGCCCCGCCATCCCATAGTAACACCCTATGAAGTGCCCCGCCATCCCATAGTAACACCCTATGAAGTGCCCCGCCATCCCATAGTAACACCCTATGAAGTGCCCCGCCATCCCATAGTAACCCGCTATGAAGTGCCCCGCCATCCCATAGTAACCCGCTATGAAGTGCCCCGCCATCCCATAGTAACCCGCTATGAAGTGCCCCGCCATCCCATAGTAACCCGCTATGAAGTGCCCCGCCATCCCATAGTAACCCGCTATGAAGTGCCCCGCCATCCCATAGTAACCCGCTATGAAGTGCCCCGCCATCCCATAGTAACACCCTATGAAGTGCCCCGCCATCCCATAGTAACACCCTATGAAATGCCCCGCCATCCCATAGTAACACCCTATGAAGTGCCCCGCCATCCCATAGTAACACCCTATGAAGTGCCCCGCCATCCCATAGTAACACCCTATGAAGTGCCCCGCCATCCCATAGTAACACCCTATGAAGTGCCCCGCCATCCCATAGTAACACCCTATGAAGTGCCCCGCCATCCCATAGTAACACCCTATGAAGTGCCCCGCCATCCCATAGTAACCCGCTATGAAGTGCCCCGCCATCCCATAGTAACCCGCTATGAAGTGCCCCGCCATCCCATAGTAACCCGCTATGAAGTGCCCCGCCATCCCATAGTAACCCGCTATGAAGTGCCCCGCCATCCCATAGTAACCCGCTATGAAGTGCCCCGCCATCCCATAGTAACCCGCTATGAAGTGCCCCGCCATCCCATAGTAACCCGCTATGAAGTGCCCCGCCATCCCATAGTAACCCGCTATGAAGTGCCCCGCCATCCCATAGTAACCCGCTATGAAGTGCCCCGCCATCCCATAGTAACCCGCTATGAAGTGCCCCGCCATCCCATAGTAACCCGCTATGAAGTGCCCCGCCATCCCATAGTAACCCGCTATGAAGTGCCCCGCCATCCCATAGTAACCCGCTATGAAGTGCCCCGCCATCCCATAGTAACCCGCTATGAAGTGCCCCGCCATCCCATAGTAACCCGCTATGAAGTGCCCCGCCATCCCATAGTAACCCGCTATGAAGTGCCCCGCCATCCCATAGTAACCCGCTATGAAGTGCCCCGCCATCCCATAGTAACCCGCTATGAAGTGCCCCGCCATCCCATAGTAACCCGCTATGAAGTGCCCCGCCATCCCATAGTAACCCGCTGTGAAGTGCCCCGCCATCCCATAGTAACCCGCTGTGAAGTGCCCCGCCATCCCATAGTAACCCGCTGTGAAGTGCCCCGCCATCCCATAGTAACCCGCTGTGAAGTGCCCCGCCATCCCATAGTAACCCGCTGTGAAGTGCCCCGCCATCCCATAGTAACCCGCTGTGAAGTGCCCCGCCATCCCATAGTAACCCGCTGTGAAGTGCCCCGCCATCCCATAGTAACCCGCTGTGAAGTGCCCCGCCATCCCATAGTAACCCGCTGTGAAGTGCCCCGCCATCCCATAGTAACCCGCTGTGAAGTGCCCCGCCATCCCATAGTAACCCGCTGTGAAGTGCCCCGCCATCCCATAGTAACCCGCTGTGAAGTGCCCCGCCATCCCATAGTAACCCGCTGTGAAGTGCCCCGCCATCCCATAGTAACCCGCTGTGAAGTGCCCCGCCATCCCATAGTAACCCGCTGTGAAGTGCCCCGCCATCCCATAGTAACCCGCTGTGAAGTGCCCCGCCATCCCATAGTAACCCGCTGTGAAGTGCCCCGCCATCCCATAGTAACCCGCTGTGAAGTGCCCCGCCATCCCATAGTAACACCCTGTGAAGTGCCCCGCCATCCCATAGTAACACGCTGTGAAGTGCCCCGCCATCCCATAGTAACCCGCTGTGAAGTGCTCAGCCATCCCATAGTAACCCGCTGTGAAGTGCTCAGCCATCCCATAGTAACCCGCTGTGAAGTGCTCAGCCATCCCATAGTAACACCCTGTGAAGTGCCCCGCCATCCCATAGTAGCCCGCTGTGAAGTGCCCCGCCATCCCATAGTAGCCCGCTGTGAAGTGCCCCGCCATCCCATAGTAGCCCGCTGTGAAGTGCCCCGCCATCCCATAGTAGCCCGCTGTGAAGTGCCCCGCCATCCCATAGTAGCCCGCTGTGAAGTGCCCCGCCATCCCATAGTAGCCCGCTGTGAAGTGCCCCGCCATCCCATAGTAGCCCGCTGTGAAGTGCCCCGCCATCCCATAGTAGCCCGCTGTGAAGTGCCCCGCCATCCCATAGTAGCCCGCTGTGAAGTGCCCCGCCATCCCATAGTAGCCCGCTGTGAAGTGCCCCGCCATCCCATAGTAGCCCGCTGTGAAGTGCCCCGCCATCCCATAGTAGCCCGCTGTGAAGTGCCCCGCCATCCCATAGTAGCCCGCTGTGAAGTGCCCCGCCATCCCATAGTAGCCCGCTGTGAAGTGCCCCGCCATCCCATAGTAGCCCGCTGTGAAGTGCCCCGCCATCCCATAGTAGCCCGCTGTGAAGTGCCCCGCCATCCCATAGTAGCCCGCTGTGAAGTGCCCCGCCATCCCATAGTAGCCCGCTGTGAAGTGCCCCGCCATCCCATAGTAGCCCGCTGTGAAGTGCCCCGCCATCCCATAGTAGCCCGCTGTGAAGTGCCCCGCCATCCCATAGTAGCCCGCTGTGAAGTGCCCCGCCATCCCATAGTAGCCCGCTGTGAAGTGCCCCGCCATCCCATAGTAGCCCGCTGTGAAGTGCCCCGCCATCCCATAGTAGCCCGCTGTGAAGTGCCCCGCCATCCCATAGTAGCCCGCTGTGAAGTGCCCCGCCATCCCATAGTAGCCCGCTGTGAAGTGCCCCGCCATCCCATAGTAGCCCGCTGTGAAGTGCCCCGCCATCCCATAGTAGCCCGCTGTGAAGTGCCCCGCCATCCCATAGTAGCCCGCTGTGAAGTGCCCCGCCATCCCATAGTAGCCCGCTGTGAAGTGCCCCGCCATCCCATAGTAGCCCGCTGTGAAGTGCCCCGCCATCCCATAGTAGCCCGCTGTGAAGTGCCCCGCCATCCCATAGTAGCCCGCTGTGAAGTGCCCCGCCATCCCATAGTAGCCCGCTGTGAAGTGCCCCGCCATCCCATAGTAGCCCGCTGTGAAGTGCCCCGCCATCCCATAGTAACACGCTGTGAAGTGCCCCGCCATTGCCATGACTCCCGAGCGTCTCCTGTCTCCCTGCTGCAGGTGTGAACAGACACTTCCACATGATCTGTATTCGGGATAAGTTCAGCCAGAACATCGGCCGGCAGATCTCATCCAGGGTGATCTGGGAACATCTGCGCACCATGTATGACATGCAGGCCCTGGTGAGTACATGTGATGTCACCCAGCTTTCCCAAGGCCCTGACCGGCACAACAAATCCATCTCGTGACATTCAGGGACTGAGCGCTCCTCTTTATCATTTTCCTTTCTCAGCATGAATCCGAGATCCTTCCTTTCCCAAATTCCGAGAAAAACTTTATTCTGCCCGAAGAAATTATTCAGGAAGTGAAAGAGGGTGAGTAGCAGTGAGAGGCTGTGTGGCGGCATCCCTGTAATCCGGCATCCGATCCTCCAGACCAGCTGATAATCCGGCACCTACCAGATTCTACAAGTCGCCATAAACATATTTTGTTTTTATTGGTGGAGCCGTCTCTTTTCAGTGGTGACTGGTAGACTTGTCATCTGTCGTTTGGGTGAAACAGGGATTCAACCTGCCCGTTCTATTGGTTTTTCGGAGATAAGCGGCTCCAAAAATGCAGGCGCCGCTTATCTAAAAAAATATATATATTTATTTGAGATAATTATTGTCGGTAATGTTTTAGGTAAAGTGACGACAGAGGACGACATCAAAGAAGAGACGAAGGAAGACGTAGATCTGCACTCCGCGCCCGATGAAGGTGAGTCCTGTGTTGTAACCCAGCTTTCCTAGAGTCCTGAACATCAGAGTGGAGTGATAACCCCTGTGATTTCACGTCCTCTTCTTACGCGCTTTCAGCTTTTACAAACTCTTCGACGACTTCAGGGAAGACCGCGGACAAACCCAGCAAAGAGAAGGAGAGGACGCTGTCAGAGTCCGGCTCCAAGGAGTCCGGCGATAAGCGGAAGCGGAGCCGCCTCACCGAGAAGGTCGTCAACGCCAACAGCAATCCGTCGAGTCCCAACGCCAACAAGCGGAGACGTACGTAAGGATGAGATCCAGCGCTCCGGCTTGTAGGACGTCCCGACGTGGCCTCATCCGCCTGCCAAGTCTCCCGTTACCGCTGACGCGTTGTGATCGGTAACCGCATACGTTTCGGGGGAGCGGCCTCTGTTCTAGTTTTAAGACTGAGAAGTTGAGGCTTTTGTGTCAGGGTCACGGAGTCTTCTGCGATCGCTTGGCACAAACCCTTTCTGTTTGGGGAGGGGGGCAGGCCCTCTGGTTTGAGGTTTTCTTAGCTATAGATAGTTGTTAAAGGGGGATTCCACATTCCCCTAAATACGGGTTCAGACTGAGCGTCTTTTTGGTGCTTACACGTTGTAATATAATTGGGGTCGATAGGGCTCCCCGTCACATCCCTGTTCCCCTTCATAGCAGACCCCATTAATATTGGTTGGTGCTCAATCTTTTAACTCCCTGCCGAAGAAAAGTGGACTGCCCCTTTAAGCTGCGGAAAAACAACAAATGTCCGTAGTGCAAGGAGATTATGGGAAATCTTACTGCCATGAACGTCATTTAAAGGGAAGGACGGACTTTGTAATGTTTCTCCAGTTCTGCTCCGCTTCCCTCCACAATAATGTCGTCCATAATGATGTCATGCGACTACGGCCCTCAGCCATTGGCCTCTTTGGTCACATGACGTCATTATGTATGGATCTAAACGCTGGAGTGGCGGGAACCGGAGCGGAATTTAAAGGGCTTCCACACGTGTATGAAGAGACAGAATCCTGAAGTAGTAGTCCTATTATAGATTGGTTGTAAGACTACAACTCCCAGCATTCGATTTAGTCAGGCCTGCCAAGGTTACATTGCATCTTAGGAAAAGTTTTAAAGCTACAGGCCGGTCCGCTGTAGATATCCCTGAGCTGTAGTGGACACCAGCGCCTGGTGCCTTGAATTTTATAGGAACTTTGTATTATAAGTAGATCCTCGGAGGCTCGTACCCCGTTCTCTAGGATGACCCCCCCCCCCCCCCCCCCGACGTGCTCAGCGCAGGACTGCAGCAATATTTAATGTTTTTAATGTTTTATAAGTGTTTTCTATATAAACCACTTCCAAGGTGTGTCGTCTCCTGGATTTCTTTCCTACATATAGGACCGGACTGGTCAGGATTTACAGTAACGTAGCCCCGGATTGTGTAGAGAAGAGCTAGTGTGTGGGTTCACTTATTAAAGGGGTATCCCCAGATATGCCCTAATTGTCTGATAGATGAAGGTACCAGATTCTGGGACCCACAGGTGTCCCACGACCCCCATCCTGCCTGGAGAGGTAGCCCTAGGCCGCCGCATCCAGACGGGGGATTCTGTAAACGGACAAACTCGCCGAGATCCGCTGTTTCCGCAGCTCCCATAGAAGTGAAAGGGAGTGTGGAGCAGAGTCAGCTCAGCTGTTTCCGTAATTCTCGGCCTCCTCACCACTGATTCTCCGCAGTGGGACCCGCATCTATCAGACATTTATGATATGTCTTGTGGGAATATCTCTAAGAAACGGTAATTCTGCCATTTAAGACCATGAAGGTTCAATAAGGGATCTGTCTTTTAAAGGGGTTGTCCGAGACACCATCATATTTTCAAAAACCCCTTTAATGCATGTAATTTATAAATGTAAGTATATTACAAATGTATTTACATTTATAAATTACATGGCATTAAAGGGGTTTTTGAAAATATGATGGTATCTTGGACAACCCCTTAAAGCTTCCATTTAGGTTGTTTAAGATTATTTTAAAAAAAAAATTTTTTTTCTCTGTTCAAGAAACAGCGCCACTCCAGTCCATAGGTTGTGTCTGGTATTGCAGCAAAGCTCCATTGAAGAAGATAAGGCTGAGCTGCAATATGACACACCAACGCTATGCTTTTTCTAGAGTAGAAAGCCGATCCTGTTTGCTAATTTCAGACAGACGTTTTAGGACTTCACACATAGAGGCCACAGCACGGCCATTAAAGTGTAGCTAAACGTTCAACAAACTTCTGACGTGTCATAGTGACATGTCAGAAGTTTGGATTGGTGGGGGTCCGAGCACGGAGACCCCCACCAATCACTAGATCGGTGTATGGATTCAATACAAAGTCTGAGCCCGTACTCCGATACATCGACTTTCCGGAAAAAGCTGAACAGACGCGAAGCGCTCACACGAGACCTTCAGCTGCTTTGTTCCAGCGATTGGTTTGGGTCTCCGTGCTCGGACCCCCACCAAGCCAAACTTCTGACATGTCACTATGTATGACATGTCAGAAGTTTGTCAAACGTTTAGCTACACTATAAGGCTGGGTTCACACGACCTATTTTCAGATGTAAACGAGGCGTATTATGCCTCGAATTACGCCTGAAAAGACGGCTCCAATACGTCGGCAAACATCTGCTCATTCATTTCAATGGGTTTGCCGATGTTCTGTGCAGACGACCTGTCATTTTACACGTCGCTGTCAAAAGACGGCTCGTAAAATTACAGCCTCGTCAAAAGAAGTGCAGGACACGTCTTGGGACGTAATTGAAGCCGTTTTTTCATTGACTCTATTGAAAACCGCTCCAAAAACGGGTGAAAAACGCGAGTTGCTCAAAAAACGTCTGAAAATCAGGTGCTGTTTTCCCTTGGATACAGCCCCGTATTTTCAGACGTTTTTGGCTCCGCGTGTGAACATACCCTTACAATCAATTTGAAAACTGTGCTGAATAGCGCTAACACCACATGTCTGTGCTTTTTTTAGCCGCTATGTGTGAACTCTCCTTAACATTTTTGCCGTTTTGGGACAATTTTCACACTTTAGTCACATGAAACCTGAACTCTAAAATAAAAATTCATATCGTGCCCTCACTCCTACACTAAGGATACATTCACATGGTTTTTTTTTAACGGCCCGTGAATAGCAGCCGTAAAAAAAACAGGACGTGTTTCACGGCCAGACGGCTCCCGTCAATGGATCAGTTTTTACCGGCCGTTTTTTCAGTAATCCATCCTTGTAACGGTCGTTGAAAACTGGTCATGGCCAAGGACTTCTTTGAGCGCTGATCCCAGGGAAGCCCCTGACCGCACTATCCATATATACAACTATGGAGTCCCCGGCCAGACGTTTTTGAGTTTGCGTGTGAACATACCCTAAAACTGAGAGGCAATATCCGAGGATGTGCCTCTGGCACAGCCTAATAGGCATATAGCCAGGGCAGGGCCCCCGGCTGCCATGGCAATACATCAGCGGCCCGTGATTGCTTTTGCGGGCCACCAATGGGTGACAGAGGGTGCTCGCTCCCTCCTTCTGTCAACAAATTAAATGCTGCAGTCGCTATTGACCGCAGCATTTAAGGGGTTAAACGGTCGCGATCTAAGTAAACTTTGATCGCTACCGTTGGAGCAAGAGCCCGGCTGTCATCAGACAGCCGAGCTCCGGCCCGTGCAGGACTTAGGCCTCATGCACACGACCGTATTTTCATCTGTCTGTAAATACGGATCTGTAGTCATCTGCAACTTATCCGCATATAGGAAACGGTATTCGCAAATGCGGTCCGTAGTGCATCCGTATATACGGATCCGCAAAAAGAAAACCACAAATATGTGTAATATCTGCAAACCTGGCATCGCCTAGCAACTATTCCGGAATTACGGACGGCTACAGGTGCACATCCGTAGCCGCCCATACTTACGAAAACGCCCATAGACTCCTAAGGGGAGTCCGTGCCGTAATTATGGACAAGAATAGGACACCCATCCGGAAAAATACGGAAAGGTGTCCATAGCCCATAGAAATGAATGGGTCCATGGTTACGGATGAAAAATTTGGTTGTGTGCATGGGGCCTTATACTAGGGTGCCGTGAAAAGGTTTATTGGTGGTCACGAAGGGGTTATAGACCGTTCTACCTATGTCTACACACACAGACCAAAAATCTCCACAATCGACAGCTGCAGGGCTTGTTACAGTTATCAGAGCTGTGCCTTGTAACGAGCCATGCACCACATGAGTGGGATGGATTTTTTATTTTTTTTATGTAGTAAACAATAAAAGTTCCTACTGAATGACAGCAAGCAGAGATCTAGAAACCTGCAAATATATTGAAAAATGGTATAACTTTTAATTACGCAAAGAAGCAGCTCCATTTGCTGAAACCGGAATACCCCTTTAAGTAGTCCCTGGCCTACTGTAAGGTATAACGCTGATTATATACAGACCACAGCAGGGACTACTACTGTCCATACCTAGAAGAACTTCTCGTGTTGTCACTGTCCACTCGCTACACTGGATTGGTAAGTGACTGGAGGATGGTAGGGATAATACAGACACTGGCACAGTGTCCCCAAAACTATAACTCCCAGCATTCCCTGACAGCCAACACCAAGTTGTGAATCCGGGCTTAAAGGGTTATTCCCATTACACATAGTGATGGCGTGTACTATCACTTTGCGATCGGTAAGGTTCCGCGTGCCGGCACTCCCAGCTATCGCGAGTTTGAGGGGGTGGCTTTAGCGCTGCGGCTCCTTCACTTTTTTCATTCGAGTGGATGGGGTTGTGCTGCAGTTCCCTGCGCAGCTGCAAGCACCGCTGTGCGGGGAAAATGTAGAAGTGGACACAGCGCTAAATTAGCAATGCGGCACCTTCGTTCTCAGGATCGGTGGGGAAACTGTCAGTTGGACTCCGACTGACAGCAAAGCGATGGCATATTCCAGTGATAAGATGGAGTAACCCTTTAAGGATATATTCAAGGGGTATTCTGATGATAGACATTGTGTCAATGGGCAGAATAAGGGTCTGTGTCCCCCTGGCGCGCCTTAGAGCCTGGCAGCGAGGGCTAGGAGAAGTGTGGGTGATTGAGACCCGAGTGGTCCCACTGACTGAATAGTGCTGCAGCTACTGTATCCAAAAATCGTAAACTTGATGGACAGATTAGACTATGGGGGGGATAACGTCATTAAGGATCCGTCAACTAGATCAAAACAGATTTGTCGTATCCATCATGAATTCCGTAGTAACAGAAGCCGTGACGACAGTGTGAACAGGGCCTTAAATATTCATAGTACCAACTACAGTCACAATACGAATAACAGATCAGTCAACAGCAGCTTGATCGTGGTTTCCAGGTCAAAACAGGAGCTTTTATACTACACTGCACCAAAAAATAGAAGAACAACCAGGGAATTTGGCTTGAGAGGCCCAGGGGGAGGTTCTGTGTGTAATGTAATCTTAGACTCCGTCCCTTCTTTATAATCCTCCGTCTCCTGGGTTTCACTTTCTGTTAGCAACGAAAAAACAAAGTAAGTTCCGTATGGGACAGATGGCCACCAAGTCCAAGAAAAAGGTCTCCCCCAAACCTCATGTACAGTGGGAGCCGGACTATGACTCCACCTGGGAGGAGGAGGATGAGAGATCGAGGAAACAGAGACCCCCAAAAAATCAGGTATGTGGAGGGTCTACATTGATATCTGTGAGATAAGTGTCATAACAAGGGGTACACGGTCACCCCAATATTGTCATGTATATTCTATGGGAAGTGCTATATGATCAACTTTTCTGTGGTCTCCGACCAGTGGCATTCCAGCTGCAGCAAAACTACAACTCCCAGCATGGCATACCAGTCTTCGGCTGTCAGGGCATTCTGGGAGTTGTAGTTTTGCAACAGTTTGAGAACAAGGAGCTGAACTAATATTTAAATTCGTTACTATACGTTATAATGGTCTGATTAGCCGCTAGTATTTTCAGCATCGGATTTATTTTGGCTCCGCCCAGTTCGGCGCACTTTACCTTTCCGATAAGCAGATTGTAAAGAAATAGGGCGCGACGTTGTTTGTGTTTAAGGTCTAAGCTCAAAGTCTCATCTCCACGTACTGTTCGGTAGACTACAATCTGTTGTTCCCTGTAAGGCCCTGTTCACACTGAGTTTTTTTCAGCGCAAACCGTGTCGGAAACCGCGCCAAAAGCATCCGAAAATGCCTCCCATTGATTTCAATAAGAGGCGGAGGCGTTGCTTACGGGAAAAAGAAGCGACATGCCCTATCTTCGGGCGTTTACGTCTCTGACATTGACATCAATGGGAGGCAGAGAAAGCGTTTTTTGCTGCGCTTTTGCCCGTGGCGCTTAATGGGCGCGAGCGAAAAACGCGGCACACGTCGTGCAGGCAGATCAAAATCTGCCTCAAAATTCCAAACTGAATTTTGAGGCAGAATTTTCTGCCTGCAAAAAAACTGGCCTTGTTGTCTGTAGCAACCAATCACATTGCAGCTTTCATTTTCCCGTGCAGCTTACAAAATGAAAGCTGCACTGTGATTGGTTGCTGTGGGCAACAAGGCATATTTATTGTGTGTGACCATTTTTGGCGTAAATGCTGCAATTTCTTTATAGGCACATTGAGTGTGCTACACAAATGCGCAATTTTTTGCCATTTTTTCTCTTTTAGCCCCAAAATTTATAAAAGAACATTGGGCGTGATCTTGCTGGAGATGTAGTTTACGGTCAAATGGAGAGAGTAAAAACCGCCAATATACATAGCACATGTATAAACATAGGCAGACATTTCTAAAATACGCCACATTAAATAAGAGTCGTGTGGCTTTAAATAAATTAGGCGTAAGTCTCGCCATCTTCCCAATCTAAATACGCCCCACTAGAGAGGGGTGTAGCGAATATATTATACCACATCTGCCATTTTAATACATTTGGCGCAATTTACAACATTTTTGCTGACTCGGAAATAACGTTTATTTGAGTTTCATTTATCTGAATTGTCAGCCAGAAAAACAGGCCTCGTTGCCCATAGCAACCAATCAGAGCTCAGCTTTCATTACTTAATCGGCTCTGAAGAAATGAAAGCTGTGCTGTGATTGGTTGTTATGGCCACATTATAAGCACAACCCCTGTGCAGCCAGAAATGCCTCTTTTATGCAAATTTACAAGCCCCACCTCTTTAGGGGCACATTTGCGGAACAGTCCAGTAAAAAACAGGGACTATTAGGACTGGAGGAAGGACAACAGGCAAAATGGTTACACCGACCCACATTTATCATGCAATATTTAAAACGCAACGTGCAGAAAATGTACTGTCAAATTTGCGACTTTTCTCGCCACTCACCAAATTTGGAAAGCGGTGATAAAAGTGGGCGTGGTCTCTAGGGAGCGTAGTCAAATTCATCAAGTAGAAGGCCTGAGAATGGCGCAAAATTTCCCACAAATCACCTGCTCAAAGCAACTAGAGCAAAATGCTTCAAATTTATTAATGCCCCGTTGAATGAATTTGGCGCAAATCACTCCAACTATCTCATTTACAAAGACTGGTGTAAAATTCGTAAATGTTGGCCAGGGTGTAACGTCTAGCGCAAGGCCTGAGAGGGCGGGACATGACACTGGTATTTTCTCTTGAATTCCTGTGTCATGCCCCGCCCCCTCAGGACCTGCACTAGGCATAACCGTGTATAGCTCTTGCTTGGAGAATTCCTTTAACACTTTCAACTGAGGCTTTTTCTATCTCTTCTTGCCGCATTATTTTTTTACGCATACTTTTAGGTGGAGAACTTCCTTTAATTTTTTTCTCTTTCTCCGACAGTTTCATTTTACAGATCCAAGATGCGTTCCCTCAAGGGATCTCCAGATGTACAGACGCAGTTACCCACAAAACGTAAGACCCTATGATAAACCTGCTATGTTATTTGTCCTACTGTCAGTGGCCTACGCGGAAGAGAAGGTGGGCCCCTTATCACAGATCAAACTTGACCCCAATTATGGGCCGGGTAGTGCCACTGAGAGCAGAAGTGCCTGCCGTCTGCTTCCTCTTCCATGACCCTTGGTCCAATTCCCCATACCCTTGTTTGCTAAAAATGTAGTTCTTCTTGAAAGGAGAGTCCTGAATAGGTTCTCGCCATTGAAAAGCAAAGGGAATGGGACCGTCCAGGACTAGGCCCCTCCAAGGGCCCCTGGAAGAGAGCAATATCACTAGAGAATATATTATTACCCTCTTCCTGGCAAGCAGCCCCCTCCGTCTCTAAAATAAATTCTAGTTATACCAATCCTAGAGAATCCCCCCCCCCCCCTGGGAGAAGGGGGTGCCATAGGAAAGCCCTTTATGCAAATAAAATGGAGCTGGTCCCCTTTAAGAACACTTTCCTTAATGTTTACATTTCTATATTTAGAGTTTATTTTTGTGAACATGTGACTTTTTGTTTTTTCTTTATATCCCCTTAGCAAGTCATAGCAAAAGAACAGTCGTCCCCATCCTCAATAGTAAGTTGTTTTGGCGGTGATGACCGTGTCAAAAACGACAGATATTACAGGGTAAGTTTTCTTAATTTATGTCCCACCGCTAATCCCCCCCCAAAAAAAAGAACTTTTTCCTGTTTATGCTTTCAGAAGTGGCTGTCTGACCATAGCCAGCCATATTGGCTCTCACGGGGCTATCCTCCCGGTCACTGAGTCACCCGTAGGGCTCTCCCCTCCCGCTCTCACATTTCCCTGGTAATCAAAACACTATCCCTTTCTGCCTGTAGAGTGTGAAACATGATAAATGAAGAATGCTGGGAAGTTTAATTCAATGGTGACATATGTGATTGAGGAAGTAGCTAACTTCTCCTCCTAACTTGGATTTCAATAGAAATCAATATGGCTGGCAGCTGGTCGTGGGTTAGCAATTAAATTTTTCGGACCATGATGCAATGCTACATTATTGTTTTGTTACCTCTGTACTCTTCTTTTTAGGATAAGACTTCAAACCTTACACCAAATCTGGACTTCTACCAAAACAAGGAGCCCTTCAAGCCAAATGGTCAGTGCGGGTTGGTATTGGCCCTTGAGTCGAGTGGTCAATATCCTATTTAGCCATTGCTTAGTTATATGTCTTGGCAGAAAGCTACATGACCAGCAATATGGCCACCGTGATAGCTCCTACAGGATTGTCGCCCGGATTTCCTAAGCCACTTAATGGCAAACCTTCCAAATTATGCAGTTAAAAATCGTGTGGACTTCTGTGATGTACTGCGGTCCCTATGGGATGGAAAGTATGACCCTATCTGTGTCTTGCAGGGGTATACATAGAAGAACTACTTACTAAATGGAAGTCCGACTACTACAGATTGGAGAGGAGTCATACCTACATCCAATGGTAAGTTTATCCAGCTAAAAAAATATATATATATTTTATGGGAGCCATTATAGTAGCCATAGAGGTTGTGACCCAGCCTTCTATAGACTCTAAATGATATATATATCTATTTGTTAGGCAAAGTTAAAATTTCCCCCTGATCTCCTTCTGTTGTATATGTGTCAGTCTTCACTGTAATTCTGGAATTATATTCATGAACCACGAAGGACACTCTAGGTCCCTCCCAGGGACAAAGACGTTGTGAAAAGACGCAGAAGCAGCTAAATATAAATAGTAAAATATAAACTTGATAGTGGCAAAAATGTGATTTATCGAAATGGTAAAATGGGTGTTTAGTATCTTGTTTTTTTTTGTTGACATATGGCACAAAGCCTGAGGCTGCACTACCGAGAGATTCTGATGACATGTCCCCGCTTCTGATTTCTGAGGAGTTGTCATGAAGACTTTGTATAGATTCAAATCGCCATTCACGTCTATGTAGATATTGATGTAGTTGGTGATTTAGACCCCACGAGATCTCCATGACATCGCCGCACCTGACAGAATTTAGAATCAGGACGTGTCACCTCTCAGTAGTGCAGCCTCAGGCATTGGGCCTATAACCAGCATAGACGTAAGATACTAATGTTTAGTTAATTTGATAGGCCCTCTTCACACAGAGTTTTGTGGCGCTGATTTTGACGCAGAAACCGCATCGGAATTAGCGCCAAAAAATGGTCTAAATGCCCCCCCCCCCTGATTTCAATGGGAGGCCGAGGCATTTTTTTTTTTTTCCCGTTCGGCTTTTGGCCGCTCGCAGGAAAAAAGTAGCATTTCCACCTCTGACTTCCCCGCGGCACTAGTTTCCGAGCGTTTTTTTCTGGGTTTCTTTCCCTCAGTCCTTGCGTTAGCTTCAATGGCCGCTGGCGAAAAATGCTGTGAAAACATGGGGAAAAAAGCGCAGGTAGTTCAAAATCTGCCTCAAAATTCCTGAAGGAATTCTGAGGCAGATTTTTTTCTGCCTGCAAGAACTGTGTGAACAGGGACTTATTGTGCTTTTTTCTGTAGGCTTTTTCCACTGCGGGAACGAGGTAGAAATGCAAGTGCCAAACCGCTGACTTTGAATGAGATCCAGGTACCTGACATTGATATGGCGACTATCATCTGGCTCAGAGACATAGACTAGGGACATATGCAGGATCTGTACCAGGGCCACTACCCGCCCCCCCCCCCCCTCTCACCACCCATTACATTCTATGTATAATGGTCTTCCTCCTCTTCCTGTGGTAGAGTGGCCTGTTGGGCCCGTGGGTCACCAGGGCCTACATGCAATTCCGCCCGCATAGCTATGGCACTGCCCCCATATTCTGTCCCATATTGATAAACTATGAAATGTTTTCTAGATCATGAAGAGAGACCGAGAAGTGCGGAGGAGATTTCTTGCGGCATACAGACTAATGCTGGAATTTTACGGAATCAAACTCCAGGACTGCGAGACTGGAAAGGTCACAAGGGAGAAAAACTGGATGGAAAGATTTTATAACTTGAACAAGTGAGTGAGGATACTTTGAATTATCATTTTCTCCTCTGCCTTCCCTCCTCCTACCCCATTCCATATTTTACCTCCCTATTCTTCTTCCCATTTTCTTTCTGTCTTCCTCCTCCTCCCTCCCTTCATTTGTCTTCCTTTCCTCCCTTTCTGTCCTTTCTTCCTTTCCTTACATCTATCGGAAGTTTCAGTTTTGTAGATCATTTCCAGTTGTGAGCAGGATTCTGGAGAGCTACTAAGGCACAGGAGAGGAAGCAGACTGTGCTCTGTGCAGCAGCATGCATGTCACAGGCAGTATGCAAATTTAAGCTTGCTACAGGGAAGAGAAGAGTTGATTGGTTGGCTGTAGCCTTACATCATCGACAGGAATAGGTAAGCAGTTTGGAGGAAATTCAGTTACAACAGCAGAAGGCACAAGCTCCTGTAGACAGATTTGCAGTTGTCACCCAGTGAATTATTAGAGAACTGTGGTTTTCACCGGAGTTCCCTTTTAAGCTCTTTGCTCTTCCATCACCCCCTCATCCTCTCCTTTCTCTTCTCATACCTCCCATATATATATATATAGGTGTTTTTTTCTCTCCATTGATAGCCACAGCCACAACAACCTGCGGATTACCCGGATACTCAAGTGTTTGGGGGAGATGGGCTTTGAACACTTCCAGGCCCCTCTGGTCTGTTTTTTCCTGGAGGAGACCTTATGTAATAACTACTTACCCAACGTGGCAAGGAGCGTCCTGGACTACTTCATTTTCACCGTGAAGGACAAGCAGGAGCGCAGAAAGCTGGTGCAGTTCGCCTGGGAGAACTACAAATCCCAGGAACCGTTTATCTGGGGACCGGTGGAGAAGCTCCAAAGTTACAGAAAAGGGACTGGGAGTGAGGGGAGGTCTGCAGGTAGGAATAGGAAGTTCAGTAGATAATTGAAACTCAAACAGGTAAATGTTACCGTTTCAGCATAATGGGCTCCATTTATAAAAAATGGTGCAGTCTGTGTGGCATGTGAAGGCTACCACTCCAATCTCAGCCATATAAACTCAAGACTATTCTCAATTTTAGGTAGACTAGCAACCATTTAATCTCTGTACTAAGTTATGTACCTAAGTGGTCACAGAAAATTGTGTCTGATGCACAGTTGACTGCCTCTCCATGCGACACAGACTTGTTTATGTTCCACCCACTCAGGAATTAGGAAATATGAGAAGACGACAAGGAATCTTGTAGAGTCGGGATGATTTGTTCTTATCAAGTTCGGCACAATAAAGGCAAATTCTGATCAAGTATTCTTCAATTCTCATAGTGATCCATGAAAACCAACTATTACTGGTGGAGATAGGGCATACATGCCCTAAAGGGGCAGGGGATCGAGCTCACATATTGGGGATCATATGAAGGGGGACTGGTGGCACTGGGCAAGACCACAGTCTTTTCTATCATCAGTGCAGAAGAGGAAGACCGGTGGAGTCTCCAGGTATGAAAGAGTTAATTGCTTCCCCACTAGACCACCAGGGATGCTACCATTAACCCCTGTATAATCTAGACCACTAAGTGTGATACTTAATAATGTTTTGACCACCCTAGACCACCAGGGATCATACCCATCAACCCCTTTACCACATTAGACCACCAGGAATATCACCATTACCACCTCCACTACTCAAGACCACCAGGGATGCTACCATTAACTCCTTCACCTCCTTAAAAGACCAAGTATGCTACTATTAACCCTCTACTACCCTGGAGCATTTAGCATGTTACCAGGAACTCTTTCACTACTCTAGACCACCGTGGATGTCACCATTAACCATTTCCACTACTGCAGACCACCAGGGGTGTTATCATTACCATCTTTATCACTACGGGACTAGAAACCATTCAAATTATTATCATGGACCCTCTCACTTATCATTGACTGCCATAGATATTAAATTTAATCCAAAATCACACTAGGGATAATATGTATTAACTCTAGGTCACTAGGACTCTTCAAAATGAAGTAGTAATCCACCCCAGACCAGGAATATAAGTATTAACCTCTAAGGTAAGTTGTTTTAGAGGTGTTCTCAATGTATACAAGTGGCATGGCGATCCTGAAAAACGTAAGTTTCTGCAAACTGATATATAGTTACACAATAGCTAGAGAAGACAATTACTTATGTAGTGTCAGCATGAGTGCCCGAGATGTCCCTCATACTGCCTGCCACAGATAACCCATCAAAGCCAGAGACGTCCCTCATACTGCCTGCTACAGATGCCACATCAAAGCCAGAGACGTCTTTCATAATGACTTCCGCAGATGCCACATCAGTGCCAGAGATAAACGTCATACTGCCTGCCACAGATGCCACATCAGTGCCAGAGACGTCCGTCATAGTGCCAGCCACATATAACCCATCAGTGCCAGGGCTATCCCTCATACTGCCTGCCACAGATGCCCCATCAGTGCCAGAGACGTCCCTCATACTGCCTGCCACAGATGCTCCATCAGTGCCAGAGACGTCCCTCATACTGCCTGCCAAAGATGCCCCATCAGTGCCAGAGACGTCCCTCATAGCGCCTGCCACAGATGCCCCATCAATGCCAGAGACGTCCCTCATTGTGCCTGCCACAAATGATCCATCAGTGCCAGAGACGTCCGTCATAGTGCCTGCCAGATGCCCCATCAATGCCAGAGACGTCCGTCATAGTGCCTGCCAGATGCCCCATCAATGCCAGAGACGTCCCTCGTAGTGCCTGCCAGATGCCCCATCAATGCCAGAGACGTCCCTCGTAGTGCCTGCCACAGATGCCTCATCAATGCCAGAGACGTCCCTCGTAGTGCCTGCCACAGATGCCTCATCAATGCCAGAGATCTCCCTGATACTTCCCGCCACAGATGCCCCATCAGTGCCAGAGACGTCCCTCATAGTTAGCCACAGATGCCCCAATTCCTTCAAACATAGCCCAGCCAATGCCCCTGCACTGGGTTTCTCTTTACATCTAATGTCTGGCGCTCAAGTCCGTACGTCAAATTCAGTAACTGACATTGGTGCTGGCGTCAGTCACAGTGCAGGGAGCCGTCACTGCCCGTCCAGGATATGATGCGTCCACACTACATGTCAGGCCTACATCATCAGCTGAACTAGAGTGGGAGCAGAGGAGGGCGACCAAGGTAATTAAGGGAACTGCAGTACCAAGAAGGCCATGTTCACACAGCAAAGCAAAACCGGCTGTAAAATACAGAGCTGTTTTTTCAAGCGAAAACGGCCCCTGATTTTCAGCCGTTTTTTAAGCAACTTGCGTTTTTTGCAGTGTTTTTTACGGCCGTTTTTGATGTTGTTTTTCTATTGAGTCAATGAAAAACGGCTCAAGAAGTGACATGCACTTCTTTTTTCCGGGGTGTTTTTTTACGCGCCGTTTTTAAAAACGGCCGCGTAAAAAATTCTCCGTGGGAACGGAACACCGTTTTTTCCATTGAAATCAAAGGGCAGATGTTTGGAGGCGTTCAGACCCCGTATTTTCCGCCGTTTTTCGTTTGTATTTACAGCCCGAAAAACGGCTGAAATAAGCCGTGTGAATATACCCGAAGAGTTATCAAACGCCTTTCCCTAAATATGCAATATTACAGGTTATAAGATGGGACATTGATCCAGGGATTTATTCTGATGCCGTGTTTGGAGTCCTAGAGGAATTTTTCCCCTAATATGGGGCACATGGCATTCACCTCATGGGGTTTTTGCCTTACTCTGGATCAACACGGTGGGATTATAGTTTGGACTTGATGGACCTGCGTCTTTTTTCAACCTTATCAACTATGTAGATATGTGTTTGGGCAGCGCTGTCCCTTTAATGGGCGGGGGAACAAGGATTCTCAGAAATAGAAAGTGAAACTCAAGACTGAATTTAGGCTAAAAGTTTAAGTTGTTTCTTCCTTGTTAGCAGCAGCGAGAAACCCCCGAACCACGCGCCATCCACCGTCGTCGTATAATACGGGTAAGTGGATAGCTCTGCACAGATGTAGCAGAGCTGAATTCTTATCGTCGGGTGAACACACTCTGAGCAGATTTACCAGCAGTCCTATGTGAAACAACAGATAACATGTTGGGCTATGACATGAATTGTGCCAAGGGACAAAATCAATACTACCACATCTGACAAACTCAGCTCTGCTACATCTGGTAATGTTTTTAACTGTCAGTCGTAAAGAAAGTAACAAAATGGGCGGAAAAAAATCCATATACATAACTGTGACAGCTATATCTGTCTCTAGGAAAGCTGAGTGACAACCAATATGGCCACCATTAGAACTCTCATAAGGTTGTCACCCAGCTTTCCTAGATTCCTGGGAGGCATGAATAATTCCTTGCCCAATAACCCACAGCTTTAGGCCGGGTTTACACGAGCGTGTGCGTTTTGCGCACGCAAAAAACGCGGCGTTTTGTGTGCGCAAAAGGCACTTACCAGCTCCGTGTGTCATCACCGTATGATGCGCGGCTGCGTGATTTTCGCGCAGTCGCCATCATGATGACACTCCGTTTGGATGTTTGTCAACAGAAAAGCACGTGGTTCTTTTCTGTTTGCAAACATACTTTTGACTGCTGTTGCGCGAATCACGCGCATCCCACGGAAGTGCTTCCGTGCGGTGCGCGTGATTTTCACGCACCCATTGACTTCAATGGGTGCGTGATGCGCGAACAGCGCACAAATTTAGGACATGTCGTGAGTTTTTTTCAGCGGACTCACGCTGAGGAAAACTCACGGACTGTCTGCAAGCCCCCATAGACTTATATAGGTCCGTACGACACGCGTGAAAAGCACACGCGTCGCACGGACGTATATCACGCTCGTGTAAACGATGCCTTATTGTGATTAGTGATCACCCAGCTTTCCCAGAAACAGATGTGAATTGTTAGCAGCTTGATGGATTTTAGGAGGAAATGCTCCTCATTTATTTATATTGTCTGGATTTTTAGGCTCTGGCTACATAGCAACTAAACGGCACAGGAAAATCACGGCCATTAAATTGGCATCTGTTCCTTTAAAAATATATATATAATAATAATACCAAGTACGGACAGCAGAGGGCGCCAGTGTACCCACATCTGATTTTGTATTGGGTGAGAGATTGGGCGCACTCATCACGAATGAAGAACGATTTCCTAACAAGTGCGATATTCTGCATATATGCCAAGGGTCAATTTAAAGGGGAAGTCCACACTAATTTCCAGTCAGCAGGGCTGTAAGTCATATCCACCTGAAAGGAACTACAAGTCCCAGCATGTACAGGGTGTAATTAGATCTCCCCACTATTCCCTGGCACTAGTTTTAAGCGATACTATTGTCAGAAAGTGACATTTTATAAATAGAAAACATTGCAGTTTTCACACTGACCACTAGATGTCAGCACACAGGCTATACTGTACACTGGAAAAGAATGTCATCTCATTTTACAGCTTGCAGTAAAACGGAATATTTCAGCAATCACAGCAAGTTTTATAGCGCCATCTGGAGAACTTGAGTTATTGTTGCATGACAGATTGGCAGGGTTTCCAAACTATTCGGTGCCGGATTAATGGAATTTTACTGTATACATATCTGTAATCTATGTTTCCTCTCCAGGTTTCAGAATTCGAAGCATTTAGTGACATCCTCGGCATGTATAGCTACAACTGGGATGCTTGCTGGAGTTCAGATTATGACTCCACCTGGGAAGATGAGGAGTCGGAGCCCCCCAAAAAGAAGAAACCGAAACCGAAGAATCAGGTATGAACCCCGGGAGCTTGTTTGCCATAAATCCAAATGTCGCCGTGTAGAACCTGATAAATCATTGTATCATGAAAAGTTCTACATTGTGTTTCAATGTCTCACCCTTATCAGGATCTCTGTTTGCTGTCTGTGAATGGGAACCATTGTTTACGTTCAGAGACTAAAAACCTGTCCTGACCTATAACCTATAGGTTTACTACACTGTATCAGTGTAGCCTGGTAGTCCTCGCAGAATGCCTTGACTGTACCCATTATTACAAACCCCCAGCTGTGGATAGGTCTGTACTGGTTTCAAGCAAACAAGAATGTTATCATTCACTGACAGCAAGCAGAGACGCAAATACAACCTACATTACTCTCATGAGAGCTCTACTGGCTTTTTTGGGGGGGAAATTTGTGCTAGTCCTTCGACATGGCACTTTTACCCTGAGGTAGGAATGTCCACATGACAGCCCACATGCATATTGGAAGTCAGCAATGCAAACTCCCCATCTTATGATATTTACGCATTTTAATGGTAGGTATAGCCCGGCACAAAACTTATATAAAACACGTAAGTGATTAAACCGAGAAAAGAAAATGCTGAAAATTATGATTAAAATGCATTTGGCGCTGAGTCGGTTTCATTTTTTTTCTTTTCAGCGCAACTTTGGGAACAGAGCAGCAAGGGACATGCAGAACTACAGGCATGGATATGGAGAACCGAACCCGTATACTGCTAATTACCCGGTAAATACCCCCTGCAGGACCTTATGTCTCATAGCCGACCATATATATGTCAATTTGCCCCATTCCAATCAGTGGTTCTTAAAGGGGCATACACCTAAATATACCAGGACTGATGTGTTTGACTTGATTGACGAAATTTCCATCGGTCGTAAACAATAATTTTGTCACCAATATTAATCGGCGTTTCCGGTCGTATTGTTAGCAATTACCACTACATGTATTGCCGCCTTTCATGGTTATGTCTCTTTAAGCCAAGTCCATGCAGCCGATTTAAACCTTTTCTCTATAGGTAAATCAGGAATTTATGCCAAATCTGGAGTTCTACCAGAACAAGATGGAGTTTGAGCCCCACGGTCAGTAGAGCCAGGCACAATATTGGAAGCATTATCTGTTTTATCACACTTTCCCAGACCCCTGAATGGCAAAATGCAGTAATGTATCTCCTGCCCCTATGTACTGCTTTATAATTAGGACTGTGGAAAAGCTGGGTGTCAAGCCCAGATGTAATGATGAGTATATAGGTTACATTGTCTACTGTGGTCTGAAATCCACCTCTTGTCTCGTCAGAAACGATCCTTGTCCCATACTTTACACTGCAGCTCTGCTTGTTCATGATAATAGTTACATCAATGGTGACCAGCTTGACCGGTTCTCTTTACCAATTACAGGAGTAACAATAGAGGAATTTCATCTGTACTGGAGGGAAAACTATAACGAACTTGAAGAAAATCATTCCTTCATCCAGTGGTGAGAAGGGGTGGGGGAGGGGGTCGCTGACAGGGTCACTGTCACTAAATAATGAAAAGTTTTGCAACTTTCTAATATACTTTGTGTTTTAATTCTCCATCATTTTGAAGATATCCTCTTGCTGTCAGTGAATAAAACATTGTTTACATTCAGAGGCTGAAACCTTGTAAAGCTCTAAGTGAGTGTTCAGACTAGAAGATTCGCAAGAGAATTCCAAGGCTGACGCTTAGATTTCTGCCGCAGATGGTGCAGTTGGATGTCCCGCGGATTCACACGTAGATTAGCCCCATTGAATGTATACGTGTGGGGCTAATCCGCCATTTTTTTCCGCTAATCAGCAAGAATTCTCACTGATTTATTTTTTTCTGCTGCATG
Source organism: Rhinoderma darwinii (assembly GCF_050947455.1). NCBI lineage: Eukaryota > Metazoa > Chordata > Amphibia > Anura > Rhinodermatidae > Rhinoderma > Rhinoderma darwinii. Next base: position 9,384,075 of record NC_134699.1, on the reverse strand, counting down.
TGAACAGGGTTACAAAAATCCCAATCACTTATGCAGATTTAATGCGAATTTCAGCTGGTGACCGTACCGTGTCAAATTCTGAACGTGTGAGCGGGGCCTAACAATTCTCACAGCTGAGGGTTTGCCGCAATTGTATCCAGTCTAGACAATTCTCTGTGAGGTAAATATATCGGCAGTACAAATCTCGCCTGTCTGTCAGGCTGGGTTCACACACACTATTTACGGATGTAATTCGGGCGTTTTAGCCCCGAATTACGTCCGAAAATGCGGCTCAATAGCGTCGGAAAACATCTGCCCATTCATTTGAATGGGTCTTACGATGTTCTGTTCCGACGGTCGTTTTTTTTACACCCCACTGTCAAAAGGCGGGGCGTAAAAAAGACGCCCGCGTCAAAGAAGTACCTGTCGCTTCTTCAGACGTAAATGGAGCCGTTTTCCATGGACTCCATAGAAAAACAGCTCCAATTACGCCCGTAATGGACGCAGCGAAAAACGCCTCAACATGCCATTACGGCTGAAATTACGGTGCTGTTTTCTCCTGAAAACAGCACCGTAATGGATGCTGCCGTGTGAACATACCCTTACAATGTGCAGGGAAAATCCATTCACTGACAGCAAGCAGACATCTTGAATATGGTGAGGAATTGAAGCACAAAGGGGCATATTTATCAAAACTATATAAGGGTGCCTTCATACACAGCGCTTGGCGTTTTTTAACGCGGCTGGAGTAAGATGCGATAAATGTAATAAATGGCGCAAGCCTCTTAATCAAATTGTCGCATCTTCAGCTGTGCGTGCGACAGAAAAGTAAATCTTAATTTTTCTGCTATAATATTTGGCTAAAATTATAGTAAATGTGTTGGTCTGCAATTACCCTAAAAGAGGGGAATCGTTTGGGGACCCTGTCTATACAGGAGGTTGTCCTCGGCCCTGTTCACACAACATGTAAGCGATGCGTTTTTGTGCGCATTTTACGTGCCAAAAAACGCGTAAAAAATGAATGATTAAGGGTCAGTTCAAGACTGAGTTTTTTGGCGCTGATTTGACGCGGGAACGTGTTCGAATCGGCGCCAAAAAAAACTTTCAAAACCCGCTCCCGGGGAAAAAAAAAACCTGCATGCTCTCTCTTGCCGCGGTTTCGTCTCTGACCTCCCATTGCAATCAATGGGAGGCGGAGACAGCGTTTTCTGCAGAATTTTTTGACCGCGGCGCTCAAGTGCTCGTGTGAGCGCATAGTCGCTTGGTTTCTGTTCGTTTTTCCGGAAATCGATGTGTACGGGCTCATAGACTTTCTATTGAGCCCGTACACCGCTACATCGATTTCCGGAAAAAACTGAACAGAAACTAAGCGGCTCACACAAGCACTTCGGCCACTTCGATTGGTGGGGGTCTCAGTGCTCAGACCTCCACCGATCACAAATTCTGACAGAAGTTTGTTGAACATTTAGTTACCTTTCAGGCCTGGTTCACACGGAGCAGATACGCTGAGTAAAAGCATGCAACATATCCGCCCTGTGCGCTGCGGGGAATTCCGGGTGAAAAAGCGCACCAAACGGTGGTGCTGTTTTTCGCCCGGAATGTCCGAGGTGGAAAACTTCTGCATTAACCGGCCTCCTGGGATGACATTTCATGACATGTGACAGCCGCTACAGCCTGTGATTGGCTGCAGGAGTCACATGGGATAAAACTTCATCCCAGGAGGCCGGACTGGAGGAAGAAACACAGACGCCCAGCCCCATGTACACGTCCGTAGATTTCATCCATCCGTAAATACGGATCCGTAGTCGTTTATAGTCATCCGTAAATCATCCTCATATACGGAACGGTGTCCGTAAATACGGTCCATAGTGCATTCGTAATGCATCCGTATTTATGGATCCGCAAAAAACTGAGGAATCTTGTGTAATCCCCTGGCGTCGCATAGCAACGCTTCCGTAATTACAGACAGAAAAAGGGCATGTTCTATGATTTTTCTACGGCATGGGGCTGAAGTAGAGATGTTTTGTTTTTTTCAGAGTTGTGTTTTTTGCGGTGGAATCGCTGCGAACCCGCCATGAAAATCGCAACAACTACTATTTGTTGCGGGTTTCACCTCCTCATTGAATTCAATGGGGAGAACCCGCAGCAATTACACAAATACAATTGACATTCCGCACCGCAGGTCCATTTCTGAGCATTTTTTTTTCGCTCAGCATTTACGCAGCGTGTGGATGAGATTTGTTCCATCTCACCCACTTTGCTGCTACTGTATTCTGCTGCGTATTTTCCGCCCACAATTCCGGACGGAAAATACGCAGCAATTCCGCTACGTGTGGACAAGCCCTTAAGCTTCTCATTGACAATGGGAAAGCGCATTGGTAGTGCATACGACACGTTTTCTTATGCGCGGGTTTATAAAAAAAAACGCGTCGGCAGGTTAATTCATTGGCGTGTGAAACGCGCCTAATTTCCATAGTCAATGGGAGTCCTATTCACGGGCCACAAAAAGTGGTGAAAACGCCTACAGTACGTGTCAAACAACGCGTCAAAAGCGCCAGTAGTTTAAAATGCGCTTTACAAAAACATTAGCGTTTTTAACAGGTTTACACGTCGTTTTTTTCGGGCGCCGTGTGAACAAGGTCTAAAGCTGGGACGTATCAATCATTTTTGCTGCGGTTAACCCTTGATGGGAGCACTGACGTTCTATCCTCATATTATTATGTACCGCTGTGTAATACAGATTATTATTTCAGGCTGTTTCCATTGCGAGAGCGCGGTGTGAACCGGTGCGCCAGCCCACTGACCCTGGCAGAAATTCAGGTACGGGAGGATGTAAGATCACTGACTGGCAGCATATAATGTACGGCTGTGTATATAATGCCCACCTTTGTTGTAGATGATGCGGGCGGATAAAGACGTCTTGCGGAGGTTCCTTGTGTCTTACCGGCTCATGTTGGGGTTCTACGGCATTCAGCTGCTGGACGAGAAGACCGGAGAAGTGTCCTTGGCCAAAAACTGGAGAGAGAGATTTCGCAATTTAAACAAGTGAGTGAGGCTTTGAGATACTTAGATATATGGGGTGTTTATCCAGCTTTCCCAGTGTCCTGAATGGCAAATCTACCTGGACACAACATTGGGGGATGTAATAATGTGACCCTATTATCACCCAACTTTCCTAGACATGTCTAGGTATGCAGCACTACAACCCCCCTCCATATCGCTGTATATCACCTCCATTCAGAAGACTGGGAAAGCTGGATGACAAGCCCTGTACGAGCTGTATTGAGGACCATATTGGCTGCCACCCAACATTAGTTTTATCTGTGCCTAAGAAAGCTCGGTGACAACCGAAATGGGTTGTATTACTGTATACCTAGGCACTTCTAAGACTCTGGGAAAGCTGGATGACAACCAATATGGCCACCATTACAACAGGGGGTTATCAACCAGCTTTCCTGAGCCTCTGAATGGTAAATCAGTATAGTTATGAGGCAATATAACTGGAAAGCTGTGCTATCTTTTATGCTAATGGGGAACCACCCAGCTTTCCCAGACACCGAAATATGGTGTTATGTGCAGCAAGACCACCCCTGCGGCCATACTGACCTATAACTAGGCTGATTTACCATTCAGGAGTACTGGAAAGCTGGGTGACAACCCCCGTGGCAGCTATAATAGCGGCCGTTTTGGTTGTCACCCAGCTTTCCCAGACACAGATAGAAATATTTAATCTTACTAGCTTTTCCCTTCTATTCTCTCAGTCACGGTCACAACAACCTGCGGATCACCCGGATACTCAAGTGTTTGGGGGAGATGGGCTTTGAACACTTCCAGGCCCCTCTGGTCTGGTTTTTCTTGGAGGAGACCTTATGTAATAACTACTTACCCAATGTGGCAAGGAGCGTCCTGGACTACTTCATTTTCACCGTGAAGGGCAAGCAGGAGCGCAGGAAGCTGGTGCAGTTCGCCTGGGAGAACTACAAATCCCAGGAACCGTTTATCTGGGGACCGGTGGAGAAGCTCCAAAAAATCACATCCAATGACAAGGAAGAGAAGGGAAATGAAGGAACTGAAGACCCAGACCAAGAACCTGAGGTGGCAGCGGGAGGAGGAGGAAGTGTGGCCCCCAAAGACAATACTCTGAACCCTATTGGATGGCCACATCCCCACCATGATGATGTACCCCATTATTCCCAGTACCAGCAAGAGACCGGAGACGTCCTGGTGCAGGGGGGGGATGATGGCGGACCTGCGGAGAAGGATCCTGATGATAGAAAAGCAGTGATAGATGTACGGCCAAGAGAAGCTTCAGAGCATGGAGGTGACAGAACTAGCTCAGGGAAGCAGACAACACAGGACAATAGCTCAGAGAAGCAGACAACAGAGGACAATAGCTCAGGGAAGCAGACAACACAGGACAATAGCTCAGAGAAGCAGACAACAGAGGACAATAGCTCAGGGAAGCAGACAACAGAGGACAATAGCTCAGAGAAGCAGACAACAGAGGACAATAGCTCAGAGAAGCAGACAACACAGGACAATAGCTCAGAGAAGCAGACAACAGAGGACAATAGCTCAGGGAAGCAGACAACACAGGACAATAGCTCAGAGAAGCAGACAACAGAGGACAATAGCTCAGAGAAGCAGACAACAGAGGACAATAGCTCAGAGAAGCAGACAACAGAGGACAATAGCTCAGAGAAGCATACAACAGAGGACAATAGCTCAGAGAAGCAGACAACACAGGACAATAGCTCAGAGAAGCAGACAACAGAGGACAATAGCTCAGGGAAGCAGACAACAGAGGACAATAGCTCAGAGAAGCAGACAACAGAGGACAATAGCTCAGAGAAGCATACAACAGAGGACAATAGCTCAGAGAAGCAGACAACACAGGACAATAGCTCAGAGAAGCAGACAACAGAGGACAATAGCTCACGGAAGCAGACAACAGAGGACAATAGCTCAGAGAAGCAGACAACAGAGGACAATAGCTCAGAGAAGCAGACAACAGAGGATCATAGCTCAGGGGATGAGAAGCAGATAACAAAGGACAATAGCTCGGGGAATGGGAAGCTGACAACAGAGGACAATAGCTCGGGGAATGGGAAGCAGACAACAGAGGACAATAGCTCGGGGAATGGGAAGCCGATAACAGAGGGCACTAGCCTCATAAATGATAAACAGAAACCAGCAGGCGCTAACATCGGGAATGAGAAACTGATAACAGAGGGCACTAGCTTAGGCAATGAGAACTTGACAACGGGGGGCAGTAACCTAGCACATAAGGCATTGCTTCCGCAGGTAAGAGCAGCGGGGGTGTATCCAGCTGAAAACCCCAAAAACGATGAGGAGAAATTGTTGTCAGGAGCAGAAAATGAGGACAAGGAAAAAGCAGTCGGTTTATTGGAGAGAATTTTGTCTTTTAAAGGATTTTGCTGCTTTATTTGTTACTTTACGCCTTGTAAGAAAGTCCCATCCAAAAGTATAGAACCAGCCGTCTGCTCTTTTTAAAGGGATCGTTCATGTTGGACCCCCCACTATGTATCCATGGGTGTAATCCGCATCTTGGGGTGTGAGGCCCTGTGTAATGTCCCCGACATTTGTATGGCTGAAAGCGGCGGCACAGAAGCGGTGGTCACAGCTGTTTACCTCCCCCTAGTGGCTATCAGGGGTAATTCTATATTACACTACATACACTGGATAGGCGCGCCATGGCCGGACTGAGACTTAAAAGCAACCCTGGCACACAAACCCCAGCAGCCCACATACAATACACTACCCTTTCCCAATATTGTGGATGAATAGCGGCGCGCTGCAGATAGGTTTGCTTTGCCAAGCCCCTTACATCTCCCTTAAAGGGGTTGTCCAGGATTAGAAAAACATGGCTGCTTTCTTCCAGAAACAGCGCTACACCTGCCCACAGGTTGCGTGTGGTATTGCAGCTTCGCCCCATTGAAGTAAATAGAGCTGAGCTGCAATACCACATAAACCTGTGGACAGCTGTGACGCTGTTTTTGGAAGCAACCATCCATAATCCTGGACCACCTCTTTAAATATGTAAAACCCCAAACGGAACCACTACCAAGCAAAATCCACGCTCCAATATCCAGATGACGCTCGCTCCCTCCTAAGCCCTACAGCGTGCCCAAACAGCGGTTTACTTCCACATATATGTCATTCCCATATCCGGGAAAAGCAATTTGCACTTTGCACCTTCTGCTGCATATTAATTTCTAATGAAATAAGACATGTGGGGTCAAAATGCCTTTAAGGGGTGTAGTTTCCAAAATGGGGGTCACTACTTGGGGTTTTGTTTCACTATTTGACCTCCGAGCCACTGCAATTGTGGGCCAATGCTGTGAAAATCATTAAAATAGGCCTCAAATGCACATTTGCTGTTTCACTCCGAAACCCTGTCATATGTCCAGGCAATGACTTAAGGGGTGTAGTTTCCAAAATGGGGTCACTTCTCAGGACTTTCCACTCTACTCTGGTACCTCAGGGACTTTGTAGATGTGACGTGGCGCCCGAGCAACAATCCAGCAAAATCTGCTCTCCAAAGCCAAATGGCGCTCCTTCCAATTTGAGCCCTGCCGTGTGCCCAAACAGTAGTTTAGGGTCACATATGGGGCATTGCTGTACTCGGGAGAAATTAAGTAACAAATTGTGTGTTTTTTTCCTATTACCCCTTGTGAAAATAAAAAATTGGGAGCTAAAACTACATATTTTTGACGGCCTATTTCTAAAAACATCTATGAAACGCCTGTGGGGTCAAAATCCTCACTACACCCCTGGATGAATGCCCTGAGGGGTGAAGCTTCCAAAATGGAGTCACTTTTAAGGGGTTTCCTCAGGGGCTCTGCAAATGCAACATGGCGCCCAAAAACCAATCCAGCAAAATCTGCACGCTCCTGCCTTTCTGTGCCCTGCCGACTGTTTCAAAAATCTGTTTATGACCACATGTGGGGTATTGCCGTACTCAGGAGAAATTGCTTTACAAATGTTGGGGTGCTTTTTCTCCTTTATTCCTTGTAAAAATTGAACATTCCTACGTTTCATTGGGAAAAAATTGTTCAAGATTTTCAATTTACAGCCTAATTCCACGAGATTCAGCAAAAAAATTATGGGGTCAAAATGCTCACTACACCCCTCGATAAATTCTTTGCGGGTGTAGTTTGCCAAATAGTGTCTTTTTTGGGGGGGGTTTCCACTGTTTTGGCCCCACAAAATCTCTTAAAACCTGACATGGTGCCTAAAATATATTCTAATAAAAAGGAGGCCCCAAAATCCACAAGGTGCTCCTTTGCTTCCGAGGCCGGTGCTTCAGTCCATTATCGCACTAGGGCAACATGTGGGATATTTCTAAAAACTGCAGAATCTGGGCAATAAATATTGAGTTGCGTTTCTCTGGTAAATCCTTCTGTCTTACAGAAATTTTTTTATTAACATGGATTTTCTGCAAAATAAATTAAATTTGTAAATTTCTCCCCTATTTTGCTTTCATTCCTGTGAAACGTCTAAAGGGTTAAGAACTTTCTAAATGCTGTTTTGAATACTTTGGGGGGTGCCGTTTTGAAATTGTAGTGATTTATAGGGGGTTTCTAACATATAAGGCCCTCAAAGCCACTTCACAACTGAACTGGTCCCTAAAAAAATAGGCTTTGTAAATTTTCTTGAAAATGTGAGAAGTTGCTGCTAAACTTATAACCCTGTAACGTAACGTCCTAGAAAAATAAAAGAATGTTCAAAAAATAATGCAAACATAAAGTACACATGTGGGGGATGTTAATTAGTGACTATTTTGTGTGGTATAACTATCTGTCTTACAAGCAGATACATTTAAATTTAGAAAAACGCAAATTTTGGGAAATTTTCTCAAATGTTTGGTGTTTTTCACAAATATGAATGTATTGATCAAATTTTACCACTAAGATAAAGTACAATGTATCACAAGAAAATAATCTCAGAATTGCTTGAAAAAAATAAAGTATTCCAAAGTTATTACCAGATAAAGTGACCTGGTCCATAAGGCCAAAACAGGCTGTGTCCTCAAGGGGTTAAACTACTATCAAAGCAACAAGACCCTTAGGGGCGTTATTTGTTTCTTAAGGGAATATAGCGAATCAAAAGTTTACTGGTGTCAAATTATATGCCCCTAATATTAAGCCGATTTCTTGGCTAATTGCAGTCTTAGGGTTCTATTACACGGCCCGACGTGGGCCATGTAAACGAGTGCCGATCAGTGAGACAGCTCGTTGATCGGCACTCATTTCACACGGAGCAATGATTGCTTTTGTATAGTGACGAGCGCTCGTTACTCCGATTACTAATCCCCATACATTTTCGTGATGTCGGCAGCGCATCGTTGTTTACACTTGGAGATGCGCCACCGACCATGATGATTTTTAATGCTGCATAAAAGAGCTCACTGGCCCGTGTAATAGGGCCTTAAAGAGGCTCTGTCACCAGATTATAAGTGCCCTGTCTCCTACATAATCTGATTGGCGCTGTAATGTGGAGAACAGCAGTGGTTTTTATTTTGAAAAACGATCATTTTTGAGCAAGTTATGAGCTGGTTTAGATTTATGCTAATGAGTTTCTCAATGGACAACTGGGCGTGTTTTTACTTTTTACCAACTGGGTGTTGTACAGAGGAGTGTATGAGGCTGACCAATCAGTGACCAATCAGTGTCCTGCAGTTCTCATTGTTCCAGCCCAGCATGATCCACAGCACAGTGTGATTGTGCAGTGAAAGAAGTAAACACGCCCAGTTGCTAAAAGCACAAGACACGCCCAGTTGGAAAGAAGAGAAAACACGCCCAGTTGTCCATTAGAAAGGCTCATTTGCATAAATATAAAATTGCTCATAACTTAGTCAAAAATGATTGTTTTAAAAAATAAAAAAAACGTTACTGTTATCTACATTGCAGCGCCGATCACATGCAATAGGAGATAGTGATTTGATAATCTGGTGACAGAGCCTCTTTAAGATGAAGTGTCCCTTTTCACTGAGGGACCACTGATATTAGGTGGAGATTTGAATACTCTCTTAGGCCCCATGCACACGACCCTAAAATCGCGCGTAATTACGGACCCATTCATTTCTATGGCCGACGGACACCTTCCTGTATGTCTACGGGAGGGTGTCCGTGCCGTAGAAACCTGCAGAAAAAAATAGGACATGTCCTATTTTTTTATTTTACGGACCGTGCTCCTATACTTTATAATGGGAGCACGGCTCGTAAAAGCGGCCGGCTGTCCGTGCCCGTAATTATGGGTCGTAATTACGGGCACGGTCGTGTGCATGAGGTCTCAGACCCCATTTTGGACTCTTTCAAAAATACTCGTCCTCCCCCCGTACAAACTATTACGGAAGCTGAAATTGTCTTTGTTTTCTTTACACATTAGAGATGTTTGGAGTTGCTTACCCCCGAACATGAGAGATGACACCTTTTATCAAACATATCACAGACTGGACTACTTGTTCCTCTCTGAATGATGCCACCAGTGCTGGTGGATTCTGATATAGCTGTGATATTGGTCTCTGAACACACACTTGTTTCTATCATAATCCAACCTGATTCCCTTCCCAAGAGGAGCGTTCACTTGGATTCTGAATTAAATTTTGATTTTAGATTATAAACACACCCGACGTATACACGACTCTCTAATGGAGTTTTTCCTCCCTTAATAGCACTCCAGATGTCTCTGATAACATCTCATACGGCTGTCCTTCAGAGAGTTTTCATAAGTCCAGGTGCTAGATTAAAGAAGCAGAGGGAGCATTATGGGACAATCCCTGGTGGTCTCACCTTGAGTCTCTGCCGGGAGCGGTGTTGTGGACTGGGGCAGGGGTAAAGTTTCTACGGATAATGGCTTTGTACCCTTCTCTGAACTTGAGGATCGTTTTGGAATCTCGAGAAAAGCCTTTTTCCATCATCTCCAATTACATCATGCTTGTGCGGCCCAATTTTTTTCTGGAACGCCTCCATTGGGCTTCTCTAGACTGGAGGACCTGCTTGGTGTATCAGACCTCCCAAAGGCCCTCACCCAAACTTATTTCCTATTGTTGTCCTCTGGGCAGCAGAGACCTTTTGATAGGGCAATTGCAGGGTGGAAGAGGGATGTTCCTGATTTATTGGAGGAGTGGAGGGAAGTAGAACTTTCATTCTTCGATTCCGTTATAATTGCAAGGGATTTCTTGATACAATCTTGTTTTCTGCACCGGATCTACTATACACCGGTCAGACTCCAAAGAATTGGTGCCTCTACTTCGGATAGGTGTTTCCGTTGTCAATCTGAAGTTGGCACATATCTTCATTGTATATGGCTGTGTCCCAAGATCTTGCCCTTTTGGCACTTGAGTTCCTCCATATCCACTTCGCATTCCCTCTACTCCTCAGGTATGCCTTTTGGGCATTATGAATGAGATAATACAGAACTATTATGACAAAATATTCTTCCGCTTTATTTTGTTCTGTGCTAGAAAGTTTGTGATTATGGCTTGGAAAGCCAAAACATGCCCAAATTTGATGCAAATGGTATACAAGTAATATACCTGTGTACCAAAAATTATATCTTAACAGGAAATGTCCTGATACATTTAGTAAGATATGGTCTGGGTGGTTGGAGACTCTAGAATGCTAGCGGGGTTGGGGACGGTTTGGTATGAATGGAGCACCTGGTTGAATATAGTGTGAGTGTATGGTTGTTTTTGTTTTTTTTTGGGCATTGGTTACTGACACCTTCGCCCTCCTGTTCTAAATAAATCTTTCGTATATCAATATGTTGTACTTTCCTCCACATTCTACTTACCGATTACTGTTAATATGATGTCAGTATTGTTGCCTTAACTGTTGTCGTCATGTTATGGAATGTAAAAAATTTTGTGCTTGTTTTTGTACTGCCAAAATTGAAAGTATAAGGAGAGGGAGAAGTGTATTAATTCTATTCTATCCCAGATATCCCCTTGAGAACTTGAGTAAACATGCTGCTTTGCAAAATGCTCAAGACCTTTCACTTCTCAGGCTCCATGCACACGACCGTGTGGATGAGGTTTACGACAGGAGCTGAAGGACCTACTTACTGTAAACGCTGATAGGGCAGTTCATTTATGTAAATATAAGCACTATGTCCAAGGTGACAGGGGATCCAAACTCACACCGTCCCTGCTTAACCAGTTAATGATGGAGCAATTTTTGTAAGTTTTTCCATCGTCGCATTCAAAGAGCTATAACTTTTTTATTTTTCCGTCGACATACACTACCATTCAAAAGTTTAGGGTCACTTAGAAATTTCCTTATTTTTGATAGAAAAGCAGTTTTTTTCAATGAAGATAACATTAAATTAATCAGAAATACACTCTATACATTGTTAATGTGCTAAATGACTATTCTAGCTGCAAACGTCTGGTTTTTAATGCAATATCTACATAGGTGTATAGAGGCCCATTTCCAGCAACCATCACTCCAGTGTTCTAATGGTACATTGTGTTTGCTAACTGTGTTAGAAGGCTAATGGATGATTAGAAAACACTTGAAAACCCTTGTGCAATTATGTTAGCACCGCTGTAAACAGTTTTGCTGTTTAGAGGAGCTATAAAACTGACCTTCCTTTGAGCTAGTTGAGAATCTGGAGCATTACATTTGTGGGTTCGATTAAACTCTCCAAATGGCTAGAAAAAGAGAGCTTTCATGTGAAACTCGACAGTCTATTCTTGTTCTTAGAAATGAAGGCTATTGCATGCGAGAAATTGCCAAGAAACTGAAGATTTCCTACAACGGTGTGTACTACTCCCTTCAGAGGACAGCACAAACAGGCTCTAACCAGAGTAGAAAGAGAAGTGGGAGGCCCCGCTGCACAACTGAGCAACAAGACAAGTACATTAGAGTCTCTAGTTTGAGAAATAGACGCCTCACAGGTCCTCAACTGGCAGCTTCATTAAATAGTACCCGCAAAACGCCAGTGTCAACGTCTACAGTGAAGAGGCGACTCCGGGATGCTGGCCTTCAGGGCAGAGTGGCAAAGAAAAAGCCATATCTGAGACTGGCTAATAAAAGGAAAAGATTAATATGGGCAAAAGCACACAGACATTGGACAGAGGAAGATTGGAAAAAAGTGTTATGGACAGACGAATGGAAGTTTGAGGTGTTTGGATCACACAGAAGAACATTTGTGAGACGCAGAACAACTGAAAAGATGCTGGAAGAGTGCCTGACGCCATCTGTCAAGCATGGTGGAGGTAACGTGATGGTCTGGGGTTGCTTCGGTGCTGGTAAAGTGGGAGATTTGTACAAGGTAAGAGGGATTTTGAATAAGGAAGGCTATCACTCCATTTTGCAACGCCATGCCATACCCTGTGGACAGCGCTTGATTGGAGCCAATTTCATCCAACAACAGGACAATGACCCAAAGCACACCTCCAAATGATGCAAGAACTATTTAGGGAAGAAGCCGGCAGCTGGTATTCTATCTGTAATGGAGTGGCCAGCGCAGTCACCAGATCTCAACCCCATAGAGCTGTTGTGGGAGCAGCTTGACCGTATGGTACGCAAGAAGTGCCCATCAAGCCAATCCAACTTGTGGGAGGGGCTTCTGGAAGCATGGGGTGACATTTCTCCCGATTACCTCAGCAAATTAACAGCTCGAATGCCAAAGGCCTGCAATGCTGGAATTGCTGCAAATGGAGCATTCCAAGACCAAAGCAAAGTATGAAGGAGAAAATCATTATTTAAAATAAAAATCATTATTTCTAACCTTGTCAATGTCTTGACTATATTTTCTAGTCATTTTGCAACTCATTTGATAAATATAAGTGTGAGTTTTCAAGGAAAACACAAAATTGGGTGACCCCAAACTTTTGAACGGTAGTTTAGCTGTACAAGGACTTTTTTTTTTTTGTGGGACAAGTTGTATTTTTTAATAGCACCGTTTTGGGGTACTTATTATTTATTTATTAACCTTTTATTAACTTTTTTAATGGGGTACTGGGAAAAAAACTGGGCTTCAGGAGCGTTTTTACTACTTTTACTAGCTGGGCGTTCTGACGAGAAGTATCATCCACTTCTCTTCAGAACGCCCAGCTTCTGGCAGATCACGCTGTGACGTCACTCACTTCCTGCCCCAGGTCCTGCATCATGTCGGCACCAGAGGCTACAGTTGATTCTGCAGCAGCATCAGCGTTTGCAGGTAAGTAGCTACATCGACTTACCTGCTGATGCTGCTGCAGAATCAACTGTAGCCTCTGGTGCCGATGTGTCCTCGCTCGTCCGACACGATGCAGGACCTGTGAGTGACGTCACAGTGTGATCTCTCGAGAACACGCTGTGTCTGCACTGCCAGAAGCTGGGCGTTCTGACGAGAAGTGGATGATACTTCTCGTCAGAACGCCCAGCTAGTAAAACTAGTAAAAACGCCCCGATGTACGCACATAATACACGCCCACTTGGGCTTTTACTTTAAACACGCCCACTTGGACTTTTGCAAGCCTCATTTGCATAACTACAAAAATGGTCATAACTTGGCCAAAAATGCTCGTTTTTAAAAAATCAAAACGTTACTGTAATCTACATAGCAGCGCCGATCTGCTGCAATAGCAGATAGGGGTTGCAAAATCTGGTGACAGAGCCTCTTTAAAGGAACAGTGTCACCACAAAAAAAAAATTCATGGCAGTTTAATGTTAGTGTTTTATTAAAAAGTTTTTATTTATTTGTGTGTTTGTGTGTTTGTACTTTTTTCTATTTTTTCACTTTTTCTTCCCTATGGGGGCTGCCATTTTTTTTTCCATTTCTGTATGTGTCGATTAACGACACATACAGACATGGAATACGGCAGCCACAGTCCCAGAGGGACTGCGAACGGGTCCCGTCCCATCCACTTCTGTGTACGCCGTCTGTGTGGGAACTGCGCATGCGCCGCTCCCACACAGTCCAATTTGAAATGTGCGCCGTCCGGCGCCATTTTCCTGTGGACCGGAAGTCGCGGCCGGACAGTAAGATTACTACTTCCGGTCGCGGCTTCCGGACTTGTGCACTTGGACCAGCGGCAGCAGACGGAGCGGACGGGCCGGAGGGAGCCGCGGCGGCAGGAGCAGGTAAGAGATTTCTATGTATGTTCGTGTTTGTGTGTGTTTACTACTGTATATAAACCTACTACACTGTGTGTTAGCTCAAAAAATGGCGACACACAGTGTAGGAGGTTAGACCGTTCAATCCCCTCGTTTCTCCCGGCACTAGCCAGGATAAAGGGTGGGGGGGATTCTCAGAGCTCACTAGAGCGAGTGCTTTTTTCCCAATTTTGCAGCAAAAAGCAATGTGGTTGCTTTACCACATGCAATGCTGCAATTTTGGGAATAGCTCCATCTAGTGACCAGCAATGGGAAATATTATAAATTAGAATCTAATTTATAATATTTCCTGTCTCGTGAAAAAAAAATAAAAAATGTGAACAATGTTTAATTACATACACACTAAATGTTTAATTAAAAAAAACAAAACATGTTTTGCTGGCAACACATTCCCTTTAAGCACAGGCAGCAAACTTGTATAAGAAAGGAGAACGCCAGCAAGATTTGAACCCAGGTACATGGGCTAACTCCCTAGCAAATTTGGCCTAAGCCACCCACCCAGCCTCAGCACTAGCATTCCCCCAATGTGATCTAAAGTTTCTCTTGTTGATAGTCCGCTTACCCCTTTTTTTTTATTTAAGAGATGAAAAAAAAAATAAAAGAAGTAAAAAAAGTGTCATTGTGTAGCTACTGTGCAGCTGGCTCACAGCTTGTGTGACCTGAGTTGAGAGCAGGAATCACTTCTGTACAATGTGGGTTCTAATCCCCATGTTGTTCTCCTGGTGACCTTGGGCAGCTTTCCCAAAGTGCCATCTATGGAGTGACAGATTCTGATACCTGTTTGAGTGATGTGTATATTGCTGAAATATGCAATAACCTACTATATAAATAAGTAACTTTCTTCTTGTAACTACCTTTCCTAGGCAGCAACATACTCATTGCACTGCCTCCACACCACCACAACCACACATCAGGATATGAACCAGGGTCTGCACAGAAGACACTCACTATTTAGACGCTGCTTAAGCTCCACACAACCAGCTCAGGTTTAACTCTGGGCTTTCTTATTGTCCCAATAAAACCACATATAATTGTCACATTCAGCAAGAATAAGAACATGTCATCTTTGGAAGAATTTATGACCAGCACTCGACACCATGGGTAGTGCACTGGTAAAGCTCTCTGCTGATAAATTAGAGGCGTGAGGACTATGCGGGTTCTATCCCTGGGATCTCCTCCTTGTGTCTGCATTCTTGAAGGCCTTTCACAAGGCGAGGAATTCTTTTTAAAGAGAAGTACATTGCCCTGTTGAGCGTCAGCTGTTCGACAAAATTGTTAAAAAAAAATCATTGTCGCGTCTAAGCACAGGCAGCAAACTCGTATAAAAAACTGAGAACGCCAGCAAGATTTGAACCCAGGTACATGGGCTAACACCATGGTGTTCCCGACCTCAGCACTTAAGGCCTAAGCCACTGTGCTACCATAATCTAGCAAGATCTAGCAAGATCTAGCAAGATCTAGCAAGATCTAGCAAGATCTAAAGTTTCTTTTGTTGAAAGTCCGCTTACCTCTTTTTTTTATTTAAGAGGTGAATAAAAATGTGTCATGTAGCTGCGGTGCAGCTGGCTCACAGCTTGTGTGATCTGAGTTGAGTGCAGGAATCACTTCTGTACAATGTGGGTTCTAATCCCCATGTTGTTCTCCTGGTGACCTTGGGCAGCTTTCCCAAAGTGCCATCTATGGAGTGACAGATTCTGATACCTGTTTGAGTGATGTGTATATTGCTGAAATATGCAATAACCTACTATATAAATAAGTAACTTTCTTCCTGTAACTACCTTTCCTAGGCAGCAACATACTCATTGCACTGCCTCCACACCACTACAACCACAACCACACATCAGGATATGAACCAGGGTCTGCACAGAAGACACTCACTATTTAGACGCTGCTTGATAACATGGGTAGCGCACTGGTAAAGTTCTCTGCTAACAAATTGGAGGAGTGAGGACTAGATGGGTTCAATCCCCGAGATCTCCTCCTTGTGTCTCCAGCCTTGCACCAGGGCATGTTCACAAGACAAGGAATTTGTTTTAAAGGGAAGTGCATTGTTCTGTTGAGCGTCAGCTGTTTGACAAAATTATTGGAAAAGCATTTCCACTTTTAAACACGGGCAGAAAACTTGTATAATATAGGATAACACCAGCAAGAATTGAACCCAGGTACATGGACTAACACCATGGTGTTCCTGACGTCAGCACTTAAGGACCAAGCCACCATGCTATCATGGTCCAACTTGATCTAAAGTTTCTTTTGTTGAAAGTCCGCTTAACACTTCTTTTTTTTTTATTTAAGAGGTGAATAAAAATGTGTTATGTAGCTGCGGTGCAGCTGGCTCACAGCTTGTGTGATCTGAGTTGAGAGCAGGAATCACTTCTGTACAATGTGGGTTCTAATCCCCATGTTGTTCTCCTGGTGACCTTGGGCAGCTCCCCCCTTTCCCAAAGTGCCATCTATGGAGTGACAGATTCTGATACCTGTTTGAGTGATGTGTATATTGCTGAAATATGCAATAATCTACTATATAAATACAGCTGTCTCAAAAGAGACAGCTGCATAAGTAACTTTCTTGTTCCTATAAGTAACTTTCTTGTTCCTATAAGTAACTTTCCTATGCAGCAACCCACTCATTGCACTGCCTCCATACCACTATAACCACAGTACCCTTTTGGACAAGGCCACATATCAGGACATGAACCAGGATCTGCACAGAAGACAATCACTGCTTAAACACTGCTTAAGCTCCACACCACCAGCTCAGGCTGAACTCTGGGGTATCCTATTGTCTCCATAAGACCAAATATAATCGTCACTTCCAGCAGGAATAAGAACATGTCATCTTTAGAAGAATTTGTGGCCAGCACTTGACAACATGGGTAGCGCACTGACAAAGTTCTCTGCTAATAAATTAGATCGAGGATCATGTGGGTTCTATCCCTGAGATCTCCTCCTTGTGTCTCCAGCCTTGAAAGCCTTTCACCAGTGCAGGTTCACAAGGTGAGGAATTTGTTTTAAAGGGAAGTGCATTGCTTGTTGGAAAAGCATTGCCACTTTTAAGCACAGGCAGCAAACTTGTATAAGAAAGGATAACACAGGCAAGATTTGAACCCAGGTACACGAGCTAACACCATGGTGTTCCTGACCTCTGCACATAAGGCCTAAGCCACTGCGCTATGATTCCCCAATAAGATCTAAAGTTTCTTTTGTTTAAAGTCCGCTTACCCCTTCTTTTTGTTTTATTTAAGAGGTGAATAAAAATGTGTTATGTAGCTGCGGTGCAGCTGGCTCACAGCTTGTGTGATCTGAGTTGAGAGCAGGAATCACTTCTGTACAATGTGGGTTCTAATCCCCATGTTGTTCTCCTGGTGACCTTGGGCAGCTCCCCCCTTTCCCAAAGTGCCATCTATGGAGTAACAGATTCTGATACCTGTTTGAGTGATGTGTATATTGCTGAAATATGCAATAATCTACTATATAAATCAGCTGCATAAGTAACTTTCTTGTTCCTATAAGTAACTTACTTTTCCCCTTATGTAACTTTCCTATGCAACAACATACTCATTGCACTGCCTCCACACCACTATAACCACTACACCCTTTTGGGCTCAGCCACACATCAGGACATGAACCAGGATCTGCACAGAAGACACTCACTATTTAGACACTGCTTAAGCTCCACACCACCAGCTCAGACTGAACTCTGGGATTTCTTATTGTCCTCATAAGACCAAATATAATTGTCACTTCCAGCAGGGATAAGAACATGTCATCTTTGGAAGAATTTGCAGCTAGCACTTGAAACCAGGGGTAGCGCACTGGTAAATCTCACTGCTGATAAATTTGAGGAATGAGGACCATGTGGGTTCTATCCCCAGGATCTCCTCGTTGTGTCTCACTGCTGCAGGTTCACAAGGTGAGGAATTCCTTTAAAGCAGAAATGCATTTGCCCAGTTTAGTGTCAGCCGCTTGACAAAATCGTTGGAAAAGCGATGTCACCTTTAACCAGTTCAGGACCGGGCTATTTTGATCCTTCAGGACCAGACACCGTTTAGACCTTTTTAGCACGCGTTGGATTAACAGCTATAACTATTTTATTTGTTGGGCTAGTGATGTGATTTTTGCAATGTTTTTTCCGTAGACAATGCAGGTTTCTTTTTTTTTAATCATTTTATACACATCCTTTTTGCTATTTTAGAATTTTTAGGCTTAAAGTTTGAAAATAATAGTAAAAAAAAATAAGATTTTTTACTTTTCAGCTATTTTCTTCTGGTAATAACATAGTTATACCTAAAATCGACCTTTTATTTGTGATCGTCATGGCCTACCATAAATTTTTATTTATTACATGTCTATTTTAGGGTAATAGGCTCAGGACTAGCATTACGATGAGGGGGGGTGGTGACAATGATTGGCGGGGGAACTTTTTTTTGGGCGTGGGTATTTTATGTGTATTTATTGGTCTGTCCCTCAAAGGTCAGAAAAGACCTTTGGGGGACTTTATTTTTTTTTCATTCCTCTTTTACACCATGTTTTTCCACTGCAACTGGAGCTGCACAGCAGTTACAGGGGAATCAGCCCTCGCATAGTGTCGATTGTCACTAATAGGGCTGTGCTGGGTCTAGTAAGATCCAACAGCAGCCTGCCACTAATGGCATCCCGGCGATCATCTGACCAGTCACATGATCACCAGGACCAATAGAGACAGCGGCGCGGCCGCTGCCTCTAGTCCTATACACAGCGCGCATTGAACGCTGTGTAAAAGCGATCAGAGAAGACAGCTGCTTCTATCCTCTCCTCAGGGTCCCCGGCAGTCACTGACAGCCGGAGACCCGACGTTCAGCTGCCGGGCAGCAAGATAAAACCCGCGCCGTAAATAGTCTATGGCGCGGGTTTTAAGGACCCTGACCGCTGGCCGTAAATATACAGCCAGAAGTCGGGAACCGGTTAAGCACAGGCAGAAAACTTGTAGAAGGGGAATGCCATCTACAACATACCGTAAGTGGCATGCAGCAAGCTTCAGCCCCAAGCACATGGGCTAACACTAGTGTTCCTGAACGCAGCACTTTAGCCCCCATCCCCCCACTCACAGCGCTCTCATGCCCCGATGCAGTCAAAAGTGACTTCTGCTGAGTCAGATTACCGCGCTTTTTTTTATGAGGTGAATGTGATCAGGTGGAGCCGTCGTCCTGCAGCTTATATGTTCAGACACAACAGTAAACGCCACTAGCACCTTATTAGTCAAATGCGTTATCGGCTGCAGCTGAGGAACATATTCGCAGGACTGAAGGGCTTTTTTTTCAATATATATTTTTTTTTGTTAAAGACTGTCCGGAGGGGAAATCATGTCTCCACAGCAGCGCTTCTTTATAGGGGTGGTGGAGTCGCAATATAAATCAAGTCGAAAAATAAATTACAAAGATGTGATCTTTCTTTTTCAAGACAATTTGGACGCAGCAAATATAAAACAAATACATTTTTATTATTTTTCCACGAAAAGAAAGACAAACGACCGGAGGCAAGCTGATCATTAACCCCTTAAGGACGCAGCCTAGTTTGGGCCTTAAGGCTCAGAGCCCATTTTTCAAATCTGACATATTTCACTTTATATGGTAATAACGTCGGAATGCTTAAACCTATCCAAGCGATTCTGAGATTGTTTTCTCGTGACACTTTGGGCTTCATGTTTGTGGTAAAATTTGGTCGATATATTCAGTCTTTATTTGTGAAAAATTGCAAAATTTAGAGAAAATTTACAAAAAATAGCATTTTTCAGAATTTAAATGTATCTGCTTGAAAAACAGACGGTTATACCACCAAAAATAGTTACTAGTTCACATTTCCCATATGTCTACTTTAGATTGGCATCGTTTTTTGAACATTATTTTATTTTTCTTGGACGTTACAAGGCTTAGAACATAAACAGCAATTTCTCAAATTCTTAAGAAAATTTCAAAAGCCTTTTTTTGAAGGTGCCAGTTCAGTTCTGAAGTGGATTTGAGGGGCCTATGTATTAGAAACCCCCATAAAACACCCCATTTTAAAAACTAGACCCCTCAAAGTATTCAAAACAGCATATAGAAAGTTTTTTAACCCTTCAGGCATTTCACAGGAATTAAAGCAAAGTGGAAATGAAATTTGCAAATTTAATTTTTTCTGCTGACTTTCAATTTTATTCAATTTTTTTTTAGTAACAGAGAAGGTTTTACCAGAGAAATACTACTAAATATGTATTGTCCAGATTCTGCAGTTTTTAGAAATGTCCCACATGTGGCTCTAGTGCGCTCGTGGACTAAAACACAAGCCCTAGAAGCAAAGAAGCACCTAGTGCATTTTGAGGCCTCTTTTTTATTAGAATATATTTTAGGCAGCATGCCAGGTTTGAAGTGGTGTTGAGGTATCAAAACAATGGAAACCCACCAGAAGTGACCCCATTTTGGAAATTACACCCCTCAAGGAATTCATTTATGGTTTTTGTTATCATTTTGACCGCACAGTTTTTTCACAGCACCTATTTGAATTGGGCTGTGAAATGAAAAAAATGATATTTTTTCCAATAAGATGTCATTTTTGATCAAAATTTCTTATTTTCACAGGGAACAACATACCCCATTTTTTGCCCAATTTGTCCTTAGTGCGGCAATACCCCATTTGTGGTGATAAACTGCCGTTTGGGCCCATGGGAGGGCTCAGACGGAAAGGAGCGCTATGTGTTTGTTGGAGTCCAGATTTTGCTGGATTGGTTTTCGGGTGCCATGTCGCATTTGCAGAGGCCCAGAGGTATCAAAGCAATGGAAACCAACCAGAAGTGACCCCATTTTGGAAACTACACCCCTCAAGGAATTCATTTATGGTTTTTGTTATCATTTTGACTGCACAGTTTTTTCACAGCATCTATTTGAATTGGGCTGTGAAATGAAAAAAATGATATTTTTTCCAATAAGATGTCATTTTTGATCAAAATTTCTTATTTTCACAGGGAACAACATACCCCATTTTGTTGCCCAATTTGTCCTTAGTGCGGCAATACCCCATTTGTGGTGATAAACTGCCGTTTGGGCCCATGGGAGGGCTCAGACGGAAAGGAGCGCTATGTGTTTGTTGGAGTCCAGATTTTGCTGGATTGGTTTTCGGGTGCCATGTCGCATTTGCAGAGGCCCAGAGGTATCAAAACAATGGAAACCCACCAGAAGTGACCCCATTTTGGAAACTACACCCCTCAAGGAATTCATTTATGGTTTTTGTTATCATTTTGACAGCACAGTTTTTTCAGAGCACCTATTTGAATTGGGCTGTGAAATTTAAAAAATGATATTTTTTCCAATAAGATGTCATTTTTGATCAAAATTTCTTATTTTCACAAGGAACAACATACCCCATTTTGTTGCCCAATTTGTCCTTAGTGCGGCAATACCCCATTTGTGGTGATAAACTGCCGTTTGGGCCCATGGGAGGGCTCAGAAGAAAAGGACCACCATTTGGCCTACTGGAGCTTTTCTGGTGCTAAGTCATGTATGCAGAAGCCCCTGAGGTACCAGTACAGTTGAAACCCCCGAGAAGTGACCCCATTTTAAAAACTACACCCCTTAAGACATTCATCTAGAGGTGTAGTAAGCATTTTGACCCCACAGGTACTGTGTAAAAGATAATGCGCAGCAGATGGTGCAGTGTGAGATTTGCAATTTTATATATATATATGCCATTTCAGTGTCCAATATAGTGTGCCCAGCATGCGCCACCGGAGATATACACCCCTTAAATTGTAATGTGGGTTCTCCTGGGTACGGCAATACCCTACATGTGGCTGTTATCAGCTGCCTGGGCATACGGCAGGGCTCAGAAGGGAAAGATGAGGGGGGTAAGCTGTGCGGAGTGCATCAGGGTAAATTAAAAATCAAGGGATGTATGATACATTTTAAAACAATCTTTTATACAGAGCTCTGGTTTTTCGAGACACGTGTCACATTGGTATATTGTGTTCTTCCTTATCCCCCTCTTATAGCAGACTCTGCACCTCTTTTGACTCTTTCCCTTTCCACCGGTTTGGGGAACCTCTCCTGGAAAGTGTTGCCCTGGTACGATGCGTGTGGCCTCGCTTCCAGAAGTACTGGGTGCCCCCCCTTCCTGGTCCCTAAAGATTAGATCTTGAAATTCCAGGAAAGTTCCCCTCTGGCCTGAACATCGACGTAGCACGTACACATTGTACAATGCCATCTGTATGATGTGCCCGGCCAGCTTCTTATACCACACCGCATGGCGCTGTAGGGCTTCAGGACTTGATTTGACAAATCCATCCCTCCCATGTACCTATTGTAGTCCAGGATGCAGTCTGGTTTGCGGGTGGCCTTTCCTTCATATATCCTAAATCTGTAGGTATACCCTGATGCCCTCTCGCAGCTTATACATCTTCACGCCATACCTTGCCCTCTTACCTGGCAGGTACTGGCGGAATTGAACCCTCCCTTTAAAATGTACCAGGGACTCATCAATAGAAAAACACTTCTCGGGGGTGTATGCTTGGGAAAACCGGGCACTGAAACGGTCTAATAGGGGTCTCCGTTTATCCAAACGGTCAAAACTGGGGTCATCTCGGGGTGGGCACGGCTCATTATCAGTATAATGTAAGAAGCGAAGTATTGCCTCATTTATTTATTTTTTTAGGTTCCAGTTCATTTCTGAAGTTGCTTTGAGGGGCCCATATATTAGAAACCCCTATCAAACACCCCATTTTAGAAACTAGACCCCTCAAAGTTTTCACAACAGCATTTAGAAAGTTTATGAACCCTTTAGGTGTTTCACAGAAATTTAGAGCAAAGTAGAGGTGAAATTTACTCTTTTTATACCATTTTTTTTATAACACAAAAGGATTTATCAGAGAAACACAACTCAATACTTATTGCCCAGATTCTGCAGTTTTGAGAAATATCCCACATGTGGCCCTCGGGCGGTAATGGACTGAAGCACCGGCCTCCGAAGCAAAGGAGCACCTAGTGGATTTTGAGCCCTCTTTTTTATTAGGCACCATGTCCGGTTTGAAGAGGTCTTGTGGTGCCAAAACATTGGAAACCCCCCAAAAGTGACCCCAATTTGGAAACTAGACCCCTTGAGGAATCCATTGTAGTTTTCTTGGGGTGCATGCGGCTTTTTGATCAGTTTTTATTCCATTTTTAGGTGGCGTGGTGACTAATAAACAGCAATTCTACTATTGTTTTTGTATACTTTTTTTTTTACAGCGTTCACCGTGCACTATAAATGACATTCACTTTATTCTGCGGGGCGATACGATCACGTCGATACCAGATGTTTATAGTTTTTTTTGATGTCTTATGGCGTTTGCACAATAAAATACGTTTTGTAAACAATCATTCACTTTTTGTGTTGCCTTATTCTAAGAGCCATAACGTTTTTATTTTTCAATCAATAAAGCCGTGCGAGGACTTATTTTTTGCGTAACGAACTGTAGTTTCGATCAGGACCATTTTTCGGTACATGCGACTTTTTGATCTCTTTTTATTCCATTTTTTGGGAGGTGAAGTGACCAAAGAATTGTGATTGTGGTACGGTTTATCAATATATTTTTTTACGGCGTTCACCGTGCGGGATAAATAACAAAATAATTTTGTAGTTCAGGCCGTTACGGACGCGGCGATACCAATTATGTATAGTTTATTTGTTTGTTTATATATTTTTATTAATAATAAATGACAGATAAGGGAAAAAGTGGGACTTTTACTTTTATTACTTTTAAAACTTTTATTTTCTTATTTTTACACATCTTTTTTTTACTTTTTTTTTACTTTATTACTTTGTCCCACTAGGGGACATGAGGGCAGGAGGCCCTGATCGCTATTCTAATACACTGCACTACATGCGTAGTGCAGTGTATTAGAGCTGTCAGCTACTCACTGACAGCAAGCATAGTGGGTCCTGACGTTGTCAGGACCCACTAGGCTTCCGTCTATGGCATAGCCGGACGCCATTGTTTGGTGTCCGGTTGCCATAGTCACCATCGCCGGCCGCTATCGTGTAGCAGGCCGGCGATGGCGGATTAACCCCTAAGAAGCCGCGATCGCTATTGAACGCGGCTTCTGAGGGGTTAATCGGCGGGGGAGCTCCGCGATCGGTCCCGGCACATTGAGCAGTGATAGTCTGCTGTCGGAAACAGCAGCTATCACAGCTCATGAACGCGCCCCGCGCGAACGGCGCCGTGTTTACTCCATGACCTACTATTAGGTCACTGAGCGCGAACGCTACAGTTAGCATGACCTAATAGTAGGTCATGGAGCGTTAAGGGGTTAAAGGCACAACTCCAAGCAGTAAGGCCTCATGCACACGACCGTAGCCATTTGCACGGCCTGTGATTGCGGCACAGACGGCCGCGGAGTGTCATCCGCGGGCCGCCCGCAATTCACGGGCCGTGCACACATTGATTTCAATGAGCTCGGACTGCAAACTCGGACCGTGTAATGACTTGTCCTAACTTTATGCGGTCCGGGTGGATGGAAACCACGGTCGTGTGCACGGGCCCATAGAAATGAAGGGGTCCGCAATCCATCCGCAGATTTACGGCCACAAAAACACGTTTGTGCGCATGAGGCCTAAAGCTCATTTAACCCCTTCAGGACGCAGACAGTTTTGGCCTTCTGGACACAGCTGATTTTTCCAAATCTGACAAGTGTCGCTTTATGTGGTAATGACTTTGCAATGCTTTTACTCATCCTAGCGATTCTGAGACTGTTTTCTCGTGACACATTGTACTTTATGTTAGTGAAAAAAATTTGGTTGATAAATTCAATATTTGTGAAAAACACCAAAAATTTGCACTGAGACCCCCACCAATCGCTAAAACAAAGCCGCAGCAGCGCTCGTGTGAACCGATTTGTTTCTGTTCGGCTTTTTCCAGAAAGCCGATGTGTCGGAGTGCGGGCTCATAGACTTTCTATTGAGTCTGTACACCGTTACCTCGATTTCCAGAAAAAGCCAAACAGAAACTAAGTGGTTCAGCGCTCACAGAGGCGCTTCTGCCGCGTTGTTTTAGCGATTGGCGGGGTCTCAGCAATCGGACCCCCGCCAATCAAAACTTCTGATGTCACTATAAGGACCTGTTCACACAAGTTCTTTGCAGGTAGAAAGTTCTGTCTGGAAAAATCAGCTGCGGTATTTTTGAAGTGGTTTTGCACCATAGGCGTTATTTGACGCATTTTGTGAGGCGTTTTTTGACGCCCTTTTTTTACCACTTTCTTCGACAGGCAAAAAGGAAAAGACCGCGAGCGATTTTTGCCTTAAAACGCGTAGAAAAACGCGTCAAAAACGTTTTTTTCCGTCTCCCATTGATTTGAAAAGGATTTTTGAGACTGAAGAGACATGCCCTATCTTGAGGCGTTTTCAGAGGTGGGAGCCTAACCTATCTTTAGAACCGGGCCCCCTAAACCCCGTTCTACTGCTCTGTGTTGTGGCTGAAGCGCGTGAAAAACCGCCTCCGATTAAAATCAATGAATGACGTTTTTTGGCACGGTTTGCGCGTCAAAAAAACTCTGTGTGAACTCCCCCTAAAGGGGTTTTCCAAAATCATAAATTATCACCTGTCCCCAGGATAGGTGATCATTTTCTGATCGCTGGCGACCCCACCACTGGGACCCCCATCATGAGAACAAGTGCTGTGAACCCCCAGATCTTCCTCATTCCCCCCCTCAGTGAGGACATTGAATGGAGCGACAGTCGAGCTTGCGCCAGCCGCTCCATTTACTGACTACGAGAATGACGGAAAGAGCCGAGCGCTGTACTCGGCCGTTTCCGTCATTCCAATAGACGATGAATGGGCAACCTCGACCGCCGATCCATTAACGTTCTCCTCACTGCAGTGAGGACGATCGGGGCGTTCAGGACCTTCCGTCTCACGATCGGTGGGGGTCCCAGTCCAGTGGTGGGGCCTCTAGCGATAAGCAAATTGGCGATAATTTATGATTTTTGGGAAAACCCATTTAAAAAAAAAACGGTGGGTGTGA
The DNA here is from genome assembly GCF_050947455.1 of Rhinoderma darwinii. Taxonomy (NCBI): domain Eukaryota; kingdom Metazoa; phylum Chordata; class Amphibia; order Anura; family Rhinodermatidae; genus Rhinoderma; species Rhinoderma darwinii. The sequence continues at coordinate 9,357,965 of NC_134699.1, read as the reverse complement.
GCCAACCGGCCCACTGTGCACCAGCGCGTATGGCATTTCCCAAACGGCCAGTCCGGCCTTTGGGGCGCCACCGAGCACCTAATATTTGAGGCAAAATAAATCAAACTAAATATTCTGTTCGCCTTTTATACAATTTGTTCTTTGTGGTAAATCATTTTTTATTTTTCTTCTTTTTTGCTGCCAGTGGTCGTCTCGGGTTAACTAATAAGTCATTTATTTTATGGAGGGTAGACATGGCGGAGCAGTGCCCTACACAGCCCCACAGTATAATAATGGGCTGCTCTGCACGCGGGAAAGCTGGGTGACAACCAATTTAGTCAACTGTACAGCTCTCACACAGAGCTATAAACCCATCTTACCTCGACTCCATTACTTCACATATTTGTTGGGCTACAACCTCTGTGTGAGCTGTAATGGCGGCCAGGCGGCATTATTAGAGGTGAAAACCCCAATTGCAATATATTTTACCTCAGCGGGGGACGCTTTCCCCAGTAGAAACGTTAACTACGGTTTACAGATATTGAACTACAGCTCCCAGCACCCCCTGCGCTCTACCCGCCTGACGCATCTAGCCTGCGCCGCCGTTATCGTGACGTCACTGCCCGGCGCCGGGTTTCAGTTTCGTTTCTCAGCTGTCAGGTAGCGGAGGCTCCAGACTTGTGGCCTCCAGAACGTCAGCCGGCACCGTGCTCCCCTGCCTGGTGCTGCCCGGGCCCTGGCTCCGCGGCCCCGCTACCAGCAGCATGTCCCGGGACGGTGGTGAGGACGGGTGGACGTCCGAGTATGACTCTACCTGGGAGGATGAGAAGGACGGGAGCAAGAGAACTCGGGAGCCGAGGAAGCAGCGGCCGGTACTGGGCAGGGAGGCTTTTCCTTGGGGTGTAATGGGGGACGACCTCTGTGGGCTGCATGAAAGACCCCTGGGGGATGGAGTGGTGACACGGAGGGATGAGGTGTCTGCGCTGCCTAGCAACAGGCTCCACCTGTCAGAAGTGACTACTCATATGTCCATGCAGTCACAGGGACCAGAGTGGTCACCCTCTATATTACATGGGCTATTGCTGATACGCCCCCTGTGGTTTGCAGGACCCATTGATGGAGCTATATGTTCATATTATAGGGCCCCAGGGTCATAGGCCACCATCACATGAGGGTACCCGTATATAATAGTCTGTATTTTGGATGTGACATCTGTCCTGTGTTGGACACACAGCTGCCTGGCTCGTCACAGTACAGTTGGGGTTCCCACATGTTAAGTGACATTATGCCACGCGGCACAATCGTAAACGATTTATTGCAAAGTGCTGCGTGTACGGGCACCTGAACTGTGACGAGCTCTTCACCTGTGTGTCCATCACATGACCAGGACAGATTTTTATCCACCCGGGGGAATGAACGTTTCTACTGAATGACAGCAAGCGGAGATTTTGCAAACCGTGAGGAATCAATACAGAAAGTATATTGGAAAATTGTAAAACTCGTCTGTTTACTAATTCTTCTTTCCTTTCCCGGCAGAATTCTTATTCTCGGCGGTGGAGGAACAGACCGGACAGAGACCTGCAGCGCTACAGACGTGGCTACAGGGGGGAGTCTTCCAGCGATCAGTCTTGCATGGTAATCCTGCTCGGTCGCTGCCTTGTACACATTGTAGCCATTTAAGGGTTCTTTGAATTTGATGCCGATCCTGTGCCGCCGGTCACCAGGGTCACCCGCCGTTTATGGCGCAGCACTACGTCATGTGACATATTATCCATATTGAGGTCACTGCTAAAACTAGTGACAAACACCAGAAATCGGTGAAGGACCTCCGTGACCAGCGGCACCAAAATTGACGATGGGCAAATATATCAGAATGTTTGTATAAAGGGGTTATCTGGGATGTGAAATTTTTTTTTTTACTAGGGGCTTGGAAATAAATAAACCAAAAAAGCAATACTTTCCTATCCTTGGCCCCGGCGAACCAGCGCTGTCCTCCGGCTGCGCTCCCGGTGGTTGTTTACATGCACGTAGAATGTAACCGCTGCAGCCAATCAGAGGGCTCAGCGGGGCTCACTAGTGACGAATCGGAATTCTGGCATAGCGCCAGAAATACAACATGGCCACTGAGCTTTCTGATTGGCTTCTGCGGTCACATGCTACGTGCATGTAAACAACCACCGGGACAGCTGCCGAAGCGTTAGAGCTGGATTGCTGGGGTCAAGGATAGGTAAGTATTGGTTTATTTCATTTCCAGCCCCTAATAAAAAAAAATAAAAAATCACATCCCAGATAACCCCTTTAACCCAATTAGGACCAATCATGGCACATATACGTCATAGGGGGAGGGGGGCTATGCCCACTTGTACGCTGCAGGTGTCAGCTCTATATTACAGTAGCTGTTTAACCACTTGGATGCCGCGATCAATAGTGACTGCAGCATCTAAGCCATTAGAAAGAGGGGGCAGCTCCCTCCGACAGCTCATTGCCCCCTCCCCCATGACGCGATTATGGGGTGCTGATGGTTGTTATGGCAGCCTAATATGCTCCTATTAATGATGTGCTGGAAGCAGCTGGTAAAAAACACAATAGACTGCAATACATTAGTGTTGTAGTGTATCATGTAGGTTATCCAACGTTCGCTAGTTCTAGTCCCCTGGGAGACTAATATAAAATAAAAAAAAGTAAAAAATAGTTCTTTTTTTTTTATAGACAGAAAAAAAATTAAAAAGTTCAAAAGACTTTTCCCATTTTTCCCCAAATGAAAAATAAAAAAAAACATAACTGGTATTGCCGCGTCAGTAAAATCTAAACTATTACAATGTCACATTATTTAACCCGTACAGTGAACGCCGTAAAAAATAAATTAAAAAAATGGCTGATGTTTGGTAATATCCAAAAATTGCATAAAATTGTTTCAAAAAGTTTTTCGTACCCCGAAATGGTACCAGTAAAACTTACAGCTCGCCCCGCAAAAAACAAGCCCTCAATCGACAGAAATATAAAAAAGTTCTGGGTCTCGGAATATGGTGACACATTCATTTTTTTTTTTAACAATAAACATAAGTAGAACCTAAAAATAACGATATAAATTTGGTATCGCCGTAATTCTAGTGATGCACAGAATAGAAGTTAACATGTCATTTTTAGCGCAGGGTGATCGCCATAAAAACGAAACCCCCCCAAAAAATGGGGAAATTGCAGCATTTCTTTTCCATTTTCACTACACAAATTTTTTTAAAAAAGTTTCCCAGTACATTATATGGTACAATTAGAAACTACAACCCGTCCCGCAAAAAAACGAGCGCTCAAACGGCTATGTCGACGGAATGATACAAGTTATGGTTGCTGGAAGGCGAGGAGGGAAAACCTAAAAAAGAAAAAAATTGGCCTGGTCATTAACTTCTTAAATTCTGAGATGAGCCTGAGGCTGCATGTGACTGACTATAAACAACCAGACTTATAGCCAAGTAATTGTATTCTAGCATAATGTAAGACTCCTAGTAGCTTCCATCGGTCACTACAATCCAGGGTAACGTCCTGGCGAGCATGTACTAATAAACAGCAGCCGATATGAACAAGCAGAGCTGCAGTGTAAAGCATAGAGGATGAGTAGCTAATCTGAGCAAGCTGAGCTGCAGTGTAAAGCGTAGAGGATGAGTAGCGAATATGAACAAGCAGAGCTGCAGTGTAAAGCATAGAGGATGAGTAGCGAATATGAACAAGCAGAGCTGCAGTATAAAGCATAGAGGATGAGTAGCGAATATGAACAAGCAGAGCTGCAGTGTAAAGCATAGAGGATGAGTAGCGAATATGAACAAGCAGAGCTGCAGTATAAAGCATAGAGGATGAGTAGCGAATATGAACAAGCAGAGCTGCAGTATAAAGCATAGAGGATGAGTAGCAAATATGAACAAGCAGAGCTGCAGTGTAAAGCATAGAGGATGAGTAGCTAATCTGAGCAAGCTGAGCTGCAGTGTAAAGCGTAGAGGATGAGTAGCGAATATGAACAAGCAGAGCTGCAGTATAAAGCATAGAGGATGAGTAGCGAATATGAACAAGCAGAGCTGCAGTGTAAAGCATAGAGGATGGACCAAGCCGCAGCCTGAGCTTTTCACAAGACAATAAGTGGATTTCAGACCACCTCAGTCAGAAGTAGACAATGCAGCTTAGCCGGAGCCACTTATAGTTGTGCCCTAGGGGCGCTGCAGAGAATAAATAGCAGGTAATATTACCCACAATACAAGGCCCCTTACTGGAGATCCACTGTAAGTGCACCATTGTTAGTTCCAGGTCTCTCCTCTTAATTAATACCCCATAGAGTTGTCTGTGAGACGCTGGCTTGTAGTGTCATTAACATCAGATATCTTACCCCCCAGGGAGAAAATTGTAAACCAACGCCCAACCTGGACTTCTACCAGAACAAGAAGTGTTTCGAGCCGGGTGGTGAGTGAGATAAGAAGTGAACGTGGATTATAACATTCACCTGTCTTCCTATTCGTGAATGTGTCTCCAGTGCCGCTTCTATGACATATCCGCTAGATGTCCCATAAAAATCACGTACTTGGGATCTAACTGCTGGAACCCCCAGGATCCCAATATAAGGGGTGTCTGGGCGCTGTTTCTGGCAGAAAAGTGGCAGCGCAGTCATCTAAAGTAAATGCATTACACAGAAATAGCCCAATGGCTCCCCTCAGCTGTGTCAGTACCTCCATTTACTTCATGGGTGAGGGGGCCAGCTCTGTCACAATACCACTAACCAGTCCCTTAAAGGTCCTAAAACGGGAGGGTCAAGATGAAGCCTGCGCTATAAGCAAAGCGCTACTCTGTTGATTGGCTGTGAGGGATCACCTGACCGGCTTTAAAAGTCAGGGGAGTCTTCTAGAGCTCTGTTCACACTAGTGTCACGGCTGCCTCTCACAACGAAGTTATGGTGGATTCATTTTCTAACAAATCCATATAGATCCTATTGACATATAAATGGGATCTGTCGGGATTCCACGTATTTTTAATGGCAAGAATAGTGGCATAAAAAAAAAATAACCTATCGCCTGCCGGAAAGTGAATAATGTGAATACAGCCAATCAGCTGAGAGGGGCAAAATACGATCATCCAAACCATCGTTCCACTGTTCTCAGCATCGACTCCCCCATTGTATGCACTAGTGATGCGGCAATGTGTCTATGGTATTTTATAGGCGAGGGAGATGGGGGGGCTTCCAGATACTGAGGACACAGATATTAGGGTACTGTCCTATAAATCCATTGTCTATGGGCAGCAGTGATCGTCCTGTCACTTCCTCACATTCATCTACCGTGTAATGGGAAACCTAATGTGACGTCGCATTACCGCTTGTCGGCTCTCACTTTACATACAGGATTATGCATCGAAGACTTGCTCAACGAATGGAAGGAAGACTACAACACGCTAGAGCGAAACCATTCTTACATCCAGTGGTGAGTACGATCTGTCATGTCACGTGTTCTGTTAAATCTGCATCCCTTTCTATTGCCGTATCTATGTGGGTCATAGCGTGTGCTGCCCTGATCACCCCCCCCCCCCCATTAGTCAAAGCAGAGAACTGCTTCCAGGAAAGACCTACCCGCTAACCTCAAGAACACCCTAATGTACGCTTACAATCCGAAACTGTTCCTCGCTGAGGTTTTCCTTTAGTTAAAGGGTAACTACACGTTCAAAAAAACTTCTGACGTGTCAGAAGTTTTGATCGGTGGGGGTCCGAGCACTGAGACCCCCACCGATCGCTAAAACGAAGCGGCAGAAGTGCTCGGGTGAGCTCTGTCGCTTCGTCTCTGATCGGATTTTTTCAGAACGGTTTACGGGCTCATAGACCTTTTTCATCGAGCCCGTACACCAATTGCTCGGCTTTCCAAGAAAAGCAGATCAGAGACTTAAGTGGCTCATTGCTCACCCGAGTGCTTCTGCCTCTTCATTTTAGCGATCGGTGGTGTCTCAGTGCTTAGACCCCCACCTATAAAAACTTCTGACATGTCAGAAGTTTTTTGAATGTTTAGTTACCCTTTAACTTCCTTAAATCCTTTAAAAGATGGACACGGGAGCAATAGAGGCACCAATGTGTGCGGCGCAGTGTACAACGGTGGTAACGCCTCCGGAATAAAAACATTGATTGCGATGGGAACTAGCAATCCCCTGTCATGGGATGGGGCAAGTCATGGGAGGACCAGTCACATGGGTCACTCGGAGGGCTGGTGAGTCGAGTCATGGGAGGGCTGATGGCACGGATCAGTCGGAGGGCCGGTGAGGCGAGTCATGGGAGGGCTGATGGCACGGGTCAGTCGGAGGGCCGGTGAGGCGAGTCATGGGAGGGCTGATGGCACGGGTCAGTCGGAGGGCCGGTGAGGCGGGTCATGGGAGGGCTGATGGCACGGGTCAGTCGGAGGGCCGGTGAGACGGTTCATGGGAGGGCTGATGGTACGGGTCAGTCGGAGGGCTGATGGCACGGGTAAGTCTGAGGGCCGGTGAGGTGGGTCATGGGAGGGCTGATGGCACGGGTCAGTCGGAGGGCCGGTGAGGCGGGTCATGGGAGGGCTGATGGTACGGGTCAGTCGGAGGGCCGGTGAGACTGGTCAGTCGGAGGGCTGATGGCACGGGTAAGTCTGAGGGCCGGTGAAGTGGGTCATGGGAGGGCTGATGGCACGGGTCAGTCGGAGGGCCGGTGAGGTGGGTCATGGGGGGGCTGATGGCACGGGTCAGTCGGAGGGCCGGTGAGACGGTTCATGGGAGGGCTGATGGTACGGGTCAGTCGGAGGGCTGATGGCACGGGTAAGTCTGAGGGCCGGTGAGGTGGGTCATGGGAGGGCTGATGGCACGGGTCAGTCGGAGGGCCGGTGAGGCGGGTCATGGGAGGGCTGACTTCTCTTTTTTGGAGACCTGATGGGTTTAAATCTTTTCCAGGCTGTTTCCATTACGGGAATATGGGATGAACACGTATGCCAAACCACTGACCCTGAATGAGATCAAGGTAGAGGGAACATCTCTATGTATATTATAGTTTATTGCTATCTGCTCCGTTATATTTCACCTGCCTTTGTCATTTCTTTGTCTGTTGTAGATGATGAAGGAGGACAAGGCCGTCATGACGAGGTTCCTCAAAGCCTACAAATTAATGCTTCAGTTTTACGGTATCAAACTCTTGAGTGAGGAGACGGGAGAAGTGGCTCGGGCAGGGAATTGGGAGGACAGATTTAAGAACCTGAATTAGTAAGTGACGCAGTTCTTCAACCATCGCTGGGTTGTATACAAGTCCCTGAAGTCTCATTCTACCACGTCTCCATTTCTTGGATAGCTGGGGAGGACCAATATGGCTGTTGTAGGGGTTGTCAAATTTCCTAGATTCATGAGGTGTATATGAGTTAGAGGGTTTGCTCAGTCTTAATAAATTGATGGCCTATCCTCAGGATAGGCCATCAATACATCATCGTATGAGCACGGCTTCCCCTTGATTCCTTATCTGCTATTACTGTGAATCGCCAACACGCTTGTAGTGGTGGTTCACAGTATTACAGCCTTCTCCCTTTGAAGTGAATGAGAGAAGGCTGTAATACTGTGAACGGCCGCTACAAGTGTAGTGGCGATTCACAGACCGAGCAGTGACTGGAATGAAAGGGGAAGCCGTGCTCATACGAGTGCCGCAGCCTCTTCAGAAGAGCTGATTGGTGGAGGTGCTGGGAGTCGGACCCCAAACGATCAGCTATTAATGGCCTATCCTGAGGATAGGCAATCAATTTCTTGTGACTGGACAACCCCTTTAAGGGGGTTGTTGCCTTTGTACATTCCCTTTTCATGGAGCAGGTCCACGAATGACCAGCTGATTACTGTGGTTAAGACTTCAATATTCCTCCAATGACAGTCCCTGCTTTGGCTAATAGAAGGGGCTCCCGTTTGGGCAACCCCCTCTATTAACTTCATTTGCTTTAATAAGGCACATGGAAATGGGGCAACCTCTTTGAAAATCTGCCATCCCACTAACATATACTGATGCTTATTCAAAAGTCTGGGGTTCCTAATGGCCACATTGGTTGTTGCCCAACTTTCCACTATACTTAAGAAATAGAAGACATCTGCCCCACTGGTCTCCTCTGTACAAAGTCCAAGGCTGTGTCCACACTACAACATGGGCTTTGTCGCTGTATTCGCCCCGTGACTGCATTAAGTGTGACTTACGGTCTTGGTCTTTGGGGAGCGGGGGTAGATTTGTCAAAAAACATGTTTACCAAAGTGTGAGAGCCCCTTTATAGGGGGAAATGGTAACCAACACCTTCTAATCTTCATCTCCATCCTCCCTACAGTCACGGCCACAACAACCTGCGGATCACCCGGATACTGAAGTGTTTGGGGGAGATTGGCTATGAACACTTCCAGGCCCCTCTGGTCCAGTTTTTCCTGGAGGAGACCTTGATGAAAGACAAATTATCCAGCGTGAAAAGGAGCGTATTAGACTATTTCATGTTCGCCGTGAAGGACAAGCACGAGCGCAAGAAGCTGGTGCACTTCGCCTGGAAGAACTACAAACCAAATAATCACCAAGACAGGTTTATCTGGGGACCTGTGGATAAGCTCCAAAATTTCAACCCCTGGGAAGAGAATGATGTGAAAGAGAACGCGAGCTCGGAGGGATTACCAGATGACGTAAAGAGTAAAGATTCGAAGATGGGCAAGAACCCGGGGAAGGGCCAACAGTTTATTAACGTCCATGAGTCTGGTAGAGCCCGAGATGATGAGGTTACACCAAGTCAACATGACACCAAGATGGAAAAAGACAATGTCCGTGAGTTGATACCTTTGAACGACAGAGGCGCCTTGCCAGATAACAGTCCAAACCATGAAACAGAGGCCGGTCCTGACCAAAGTACTGCGCTCTCCAACGTTTCCCATTCCATCGTAGGTCTAGGAGAAGAGGAGGAGGAGGAGGAGGAGAAGAACCACGACAAGAAAGAAGAGAACCTTGACTCTGAGGATGCCAAAGAAGACCCGAGCAAGGAAAATTTAACAAAGAAAGTCCATAAGGAAGAAGTCCTTAAGAAGACGGAGCATGACCTAGAAGAGGGATTGGAGGTCAATGGACTCTCCAACCAAAATGTTGAGAATAAAAATAACCAAGGAGAACATCACCGGAAAAGGAAGGTGCCAGACTCTAGCCCCATGAGCCCTCCGACCGATGGCTGTCCGGCCGGAGACGGCACAAAGTCCGGTGTGAATGCCAGTCCGGGCCGAACAGAAGACGAAGGAGGTCAAGTGGACCGAGTAGAAGTCGAAGTGAAGAAGCTCAAACTAGTGGAAAGACAAACCACAGATTGTCTTAACGGGCTAGAAGAAGCCGACGACCCTGATGACTCCGTTCCTGGAGACGTTGCCGATAATCCAAACATAGGATGTAATTTACAAGAACATTCCCAGGATCATCACACAGACGAGTAGCGAGACTGAATCTGCAGTAGGTTCTAGATTAGAAGGAGTACGGTTCCTGGTCGGGAGGTGGCACGGAGGCAGGTAGACCTCTGCCAGGAGGAACAGCCGACATTACCAACCCCTATGTGGACCAGCCATTGTCCAGGGTCGTGGGAGATCTTCAGGTTCAGTTGTAATGTTATCCATAGTCCTGTCCTGACACCGGAGGACGTGCTAAGAGGGCCGGCCTCCCGTCCGTCTCCTCTGCAGCCTTAATTGCACCTCCTGGCAGGACGACACCAACAGGAATGTTTTTTTTTTTTTTTGTTTTTTTTCCAATATGATCTGTGTTTTTTGATCGGGGAAAGAGCAACTTTTATGAAACGCTCAGTCCTCACTTTTCAGACCATGTGGCATTGTTTTCTTTCTCGATATCGGTGCTAGTAGGTAATTTAGCATTTTTTTCCAGTGACTTCACAAACATCAAAACTTTCAATTTATCGGGAAATATTTAAAAAAAGTTCTTTCTAGCTGGACATTGATATATAGTATCGTGACCGAGAAGTAGTTTCAATGGCATGAACTCGAGCGACCCGCAGCGCTCTTGTCTTGGAGGGTGGCCAAATTTGCCCCTTGAAAAGTCCTTGAGTTGTCCCCTTCAATCACTTCACTTTAGTCAAGGTTATCAAAGAGGAAAAAAGTAGAACAAAAAGAGAAAAAAATAGACCACAAATTATAAGTTGTTTTTTTGTCAAGAGATTCTTTGTATCTGTTTCTGGAAAAACTGGGTGACCACCAATATCGCCAGATTTAGGTCCGTCACTCGCCCTTATAGGAAGATTTTGCTGTTCAGGAGTCTGGAAAAGCTAGGTGAAAATCCGCATAGAGGTGATATTAGTTGTCACCAAGCTTTCCCAGAAACACATACAAAAGAATCCGTTGACATAAAAGAACTCGTAATTTGTTATTTTTTTTACTTTTTTTTTTCTCTTTAATCCACTTGACTAAAGTATTTGCACCCCACCATGCTGTAATTTAACCTCCGCTTAAACACGTTTTTTTAGGTCCAATATCTGGTGCTGATTAATATATATCATATCTATAGCAGTCCGTGATCCGTTTTTCTGATACAGCGCTCCAAATCATTAAATTCTGTCTGCCTGGAGTCACCACTAGGTGGTGCTCACTGTATACTGTTATTAGGCTTTATGTTTAAACAGTATGCAGTGAACTCCCTCTAGTGGTGGCTACAGGTTACCAGAATTTTTCATGTAACCGTGTCTATGCAGGGGATTTGGAGCTCTGTATCAGAAAAACTGATCTTCGACCGCTATAAAGATATATTAAGAAGTTATTCAGCACAGAATTTTGAATCTTTTTTTCAAGCAATGTGTTCGAGGGTGGACCTTCCCTTTAAGTTAGTGTTTTACGCTTTGCCAGATAGGGTGCTGTAATCCTACTGACTCATTACCTACAGAGGGGGCATGGTAGACATTCAGGTATGCCTGAAAGAAATGTGAATTATGGGGGGGGGGAGTGACTTTTTAATGAACACGACATTTGCCAGAACTTTCCATAGATTTGTATAATATCTTTCGTGGACGGGATTACGTTTGGCTTTTGTTTATTGTTTGTAAATTAAAGTAAAAAAACAAGAATTTGGGTTTTGCCTGGTCTCTTGCTGTGGGAATGTTTCAGGGGAGTGTGGAATTTATAAGGAATAGATGGCGGCAGTGTGACGTCACGGGTGCGAGGGTCAGGTGGTCGGCACGTGGCTGCCAC